>NC_056741.1:333618465-333683465 GCF_019279795.1 Protopterus annectens | reverse complement strand
TGTTCATAGGTAGGTACTAGGCTATCAGCCCTAGGGCCCATACAAGCCTAGCCAAAAAATGTACCCTGGCTTTCTTGATGCAATACAACTTGTACAAGGTTAGAATAATTTAACACAAGGTAAGTATAGTTTTCAAACAGTATCAACAGAACATGCTGGAGGGACAGGTTCATAACCCAGAGACTGCCTATGCTATGGAAGAGACTTCTTATACATGTCAAACAGAGCACCTCGCTGGCCCCTCTTCAAGAGAAATCTTGTCGAGTGGATTTGAAATAGAAAATTCACCCCGGAGATCACTCCAGTGACTCTACTTGACAGAGGCACTGGGAACTAATGTCGGGTGGCACGATGTCAGGGTAATCCTATGGTCTAGGCTTGTAAAGGCTCCAGGGCCATTAGCCTAGTACACACATATGAACCTATGAACTTTTGCATTACAATCTATAAAAGGGTCTGTGTTGTAGGCAATAACTTAGAGCATTCTAAATTTTTTTACTGTCCAAAATATTTTTGAAAGAATCTTGGAGGGGAAACAAGGTGCTTAAATACTGATGTACGGAAAAGTGAATGGTAAAATAAATACAAAAGATATACTGAAGGTTGTGAACTAGCTGCAGTATTGCACTTTCTTTAGGTAAATGCACAGTAAAAAGTACAGTTTTGTACCTACCATAAATGTAGATGTCCGATAGGTATGCATCTGCAGTCATAACATATGGGTTGTCCTGCCTCAGGCAGCCCTTCGGTTGGCCGGATTCCAAAGTCTGGGTCTGGCCTCGGCTGATGTCGCACTTTCCCCGACGTCAGAGCTTCTGGGGTATAAAGGCATCAGCCGACGCCATTTTCCTCAGTGTTTCTTGCCCCAGATGCCAGGTGCCCTCTAGGAAGGCTAAATTTGGATAATGCTGAAAAGTTCCAAACAGTAGCAAATTATATACATATATATATATATATATATATATATATATATATATATATATATACAAACAAACAAATACACCATAATAGATTCCCCCAGTTAGCTGAAAGAGGGGTAAGCACCCTAGGAAAACCACAGAGGGGAAGGAGGGTGGGTAATCCTGACTGCAGATGCATACCTATCGGACATCTACATTTATGGTAGGTACAAAACTGTACTATGTCCTTCAAGGATGCATCTGCAGTCATAACATATGGGTAGAATACCATAGCCAAACTGGGGAGGAGGTACTAAGAGAAGGATGGTGTAGTTAAAATCCCCTGCAGAACTGCAGTTGCAAACCCTGCTCGGGATCTGGAGTATAAAGGTAGATTGTAATGCTTGGCAAATGTATGCACGGAGCTCCAAGTAGCAGCTTCTAAAATGTCCTTGGTAGCCACCCCTCATAGGAAAGCTGTAGTGGTGGCTGTGGTCCTTGTGGAATGAGGCCTGATATTTTCAGGAGCTGTCTTTCCATGAAAGGAGTAGCAAAAACGAATGCAATTTCCTATCCATTTTGAAATTGTCTGTTTGGAAATTGCTCTTCCTTGCACCCCAGTTGCATATGCTACAAAAAGTTGGTCAGTTTTTCTGTTGGTTTTAGTTCTGTACAGATAGTAGTGTAGCCGTCTGTGTATATCCAAGGTGTGCAAAAGTTTCTCTCCTTTGTTCTGTGGGTTAGGGAAGAAAGTAGGCAAATGAATAGCTTGGTTCAAGGATACCCTGGATACCACCTTTGGCATGAAAATAGGATTGGTTCTCAGTGACACTCTATCCTGGTGGAAAATAAGAAAAGGCTGCACTGCCATTAATGCCTGTAACTCGGATACTCTTCTTGCTGAAGTGATTGCCAGAAGAAAAGCAGTTTTCCAAGATAGAAACTGTAGGTCTGCTGATGCTGCTGGTTCAAAAGGAGGTAATGTCAATTTCTCCAGTACAAAATTGAGATCCCATGCAGGTAGAGGGGGTCTCCTTGGAGGTTTAACATTTTTGATCCCTCTCAAAAACTGTCTGAGCAGAGGGTGAGAGAAGATAGGTGGATCCATATTGTATTCTGCTGAAATTGCTGAAGCATGAATCTTAATGGAGGAGTAGGACAGGCCATTGTGGAACAATTCTGCTAAGTACTCTAGGATGTGTGCTAGGTTTGCCACTGAGACATCTGTGCCCTTTGATGTGCTCCAAATGAGGAATCTCTTCCATTTAGCTGAGTATGTCTTCCTTGTGGAAGGTCTGCGAGCCTCCAGGATAATGTCCTTCACCCTCTGAGATAAAACAGTTTGGTTTGGTTTTAAGGAATTTTCCAGGCAGTTAGTTGCAATGTTTTCAAGTTTGGATGCAGGGTCTTGAAATTGTTCTGCGTTAGAAGAAGAGGCCATAGGGAAGAGGCCATGAGTTCGCCTGAGACATGCTTCTCAGTAGCGGATACCAGTGTTGCCTTGGCCAGTCCAGAGCTATTAGTATCACCTTTGGCTGTTCCTCCCTGATCTTCAGTAGAACCTTGTACATCAATGGGAGAGGTGGAAAGGCATATACTGTTAGGGCATTCCAGCTGAAAGAGAGAGAGTCCACCCTCCAGGCTTGTGGGTGGTATGTCCTTGAGCAGAATTTTTTCAGTTGGTGGTTGAGTGGGGAGGCGAACAGATCTATCTCTGGCATTCCCCATTTCTTTGTTATGAGTTTGAAGATGTCTGGATGCAGCATCCATTCGTGTGCATCCGTGGTAGTTCTGCTTAAACTGTCTGCTAGTGAATTTTCTTTTCCTGGTACGAATTTGGCCTGTAGCTGGATATTGAGATTCAGGCATAAACTCCACAGATTCATTGCCATCCGGCATAGAGGGTAGGAATGTGTGCCTCCTTGTTTGTTTATGTACCACATAACCGTGGTGTTGTCCGTCCTTATTAACAGATGTCCTTGCTGGAGGAATGGTTTGAATGCCTCGATTGCATGCCTCACTGCCAGCATTTCCTTTTGGTTTATGTGCATGCTTAGCTGCCCTTGAGGCCATAGGCCTTGGATGCATTTGTCCTCCATGTGTGCTCCCCATCCTTGGTCTGAGGCGTCCGTGGTGATGGTCTGCCTTGTTTTTGGTTTGTTGAAAGGCAACCCTCTGTTGGACTGGCAGGCCTGAGCCCACCACAGGAATTCCTTTTGAAGGCATGGAATGATTGGTATCATGGTTTCTAGGCTGTGACTGTGTTGAGACCATACATTCCTTAGGTACCATTGCAATTTTCTCATATGCAACCTGGCATGTGGAATTAAGATTATGCAGGATGCCATGTAACCCAGGGCCTGCAGGACTTTCCTTGCAGTAAGCTGAGTTTGTCTTGTTAAAATCATGAAATAATCTTGAAGTTGTTTTTGTTTTTCTTCTGTGAGAAAAGCCATCTGAGTGATTGTGTCCAGATCCACACCCAAAAAGGTTATCCTTTGGGATGGTACTAGTCTTGACTTTTGGATGTTGACTATGTATCCCAAGGCTTGTAGCAGGAGTATGACATAGGCCAAGTCCTTTAACAATTTTTTCTTGTTGTCCACTTGTATTAGGCAGTCGTCCAGGTATGGATAAATTTGAATTCCCTGAAGTCTGCAATGTGCAATTACTGATGCCAGGCATTTCGTGAATACTCTGGGCGCAGTAGATAAGCCAAAGGGCAATGCTGAGAATTGATAATGCTCTGATCCTGCAAGAAATCTGAGGTGTCTTCTGCAATGTGATCGGATAGGGACGTGCAGGTATGCCTCCTTGAGATCTAGAGTCACCAGCCAAGACTCCTTGCCCAGCATGGCAAGACGTTGCTCTAGGGTCAGCATTTTGAATTTTGGCACAATGAGCTAAGTGTTGAGCGCGGACAGGTCGAGAATAGGCCTCCATTGGTTTTCTTTTCTTGGTACCAGGAATAATCTGGAGTAAAATCCTTGGCCTTGTTGTGTAGATGGTACCCTTTCTATAGCTTTCATCTGAAGTAGTTTGCTGATTTGTCTTAAAGCCTCTGCCTTCTGGTTTGGTGGAAGGTTTGGCATTCTGCCCCTTTTTGGCAAAGTGTGGAAGTAAAACCTGTATCCTTTGTCTATTGTTTGCAATGTCCATGTATCCTTTGTAATGCAATGCCAGTTTTTGGAGAATAAAGCCAGCTTTCCGCCCAAGGGAGCTTCCAGTTGATCCCTGGTAGGCGGAATCAGAGTCAAGTCATTGGGTCTGTCCTATGGTAGTGGTTGTAGTTGTAGCTGTGGCACTACCCCTCTGGTTGGCAGGCTGCCACTGACGGACCCTGTAGGCACCTCTTGATTGACGTCTGCCTCTAGTGCGTCTGTTCCTGCCCCTCTGTGCTCTGGAGGTGTCTGGAAAGGACCAATTCTTTGTAGGCCAGTTTCTGCTGAACCTCGGAGGTTGGACCTGCAGGAATTCCTTTACTGTTTGCACAGATTTTGCTTTTTCTTCCACCTTCTTTAGAATCTCCTGTGCAGGGGAGCCAAATAAACGTTGTTTCTCCATTGGAGCATCGAGGAGTTTAGCCTTGACATGGTCTGGCAAAGATTGCTCCTTCAGCCAGGCATGCCTACGAATTACTGCCCCAGTCATAGCTGATCTAAATGAAGCCTCCAGTGCATCATAGCCACATTTTAAAAAATGATTACTGACCTGCTGAGAGTTGTGTACCAAATCCTGAAGGGATTTACGGTCTAAAGGTTCAGGAGCAGAAAGCTTTTTATTCAGCTGATCTAACAAAAATTCTTGGTACTGTATCATATGGAATTGACAGTTTAATGCCCTGGCAGAAAGAGTAGCAGATGTATATACCTTTTTCCCCATCTCTAATGCTCTAGACTCTCTTTCAGATGGTAGGGGATTCTTGGCAGTAGCAGCTGCAACCCCTTTAGGGCCCTGAGAAATAGTTTCTGGGTCTGCAGCATGGGCTATATACAGGTGGAAATGAGTATCCGGGACCCTGTAATATCTGTCAGGTTTGGCAGGGGCCGGGGGAAGAGAATCAGGTGCAGTACTGACATCATTGTACACATCATCAATTACGGTCAGAACAGGAGGTATGGCTAAGGGCCTATGCTGGGGCAAATGTAAAAAGGTCCTTAATCTTTTTCTAGAATCAGAGAAATCCTGACCCTGCCATTGAAAGTGCTCCCTCATGGAGTGTAAAGTCTCCCCAAAGGAAATTTCTTCTGGTGGGGAGGCCGAAGGAACAGAATCTTCTGCATCTGAATCCTCATAAGGCAAGTAGGCCCCTTTCTGATGGTCTGACAAATCAGATCCATCTGAGGAGTAGTCTGAGGAGAGAGGTTCAGAGGGATCAGTCCTGGGCCTTTTGTCTGGAGGAGGTTGGGAGGCCCTGTCTGGGTGAGGTTGGGAACCCCTAATTAAGGAAATGAGGTCCTCAGCAAGACTGAGGATCTGAGAACTGGTGGAAGGCCTCTGTGAAGTAGATTTGGCAGGCAAAGTTTTTGAAAGTTTGGCAGCTTTTGCCCTGGAGAAGGCCTTAATAGACATAGAAGCTGGGGGTCTAGCTGCCCCATGTGCAGGAGTAGAAATGTCCAAAGGTATGGTGTCGGACAATTCTTGAGCACTAGCTTCGGTAGGGAGTTCTGAAGCCGACTCGGCCAGGGCCTCTCTGGCCTCGGTGGTCGGAGGTATGGTTTCGGTAGTAGCAATAACCGAGGACTCGGTTTCAGCCGAAACCGAGACACTCGCGGTAGGCCTAGCCGTGGTTTCAGAAGAAACCGCGGGCCGCGAGTGTCGGTCCTTTTCCTTGCGTTTTTTGACCATATGCGAAGTCGGAGTCTCCGACGGCATTTTATAAGCAAAAGCGGTTCCAAAAAATTCCTCTGCAAACTCTGACCGACGTCTAAGAGTCCGTCGGTTGAAGGAGGCACAGGCTAAACAAGCTGATACGTCGTGGTCTGGACCTAAGCAAGGAAGGCAGTAATAATGGAAATCCTTATGAGGTATTTGTTTCCCACAAGTTAAACAATTATTTACTTTGTCTGACATCGGCTGAGGCAAGAAAGAGTCCCCAACGGGGTACTTAGCTTTTTTCGAAGTCTTCGGTAGCTGAAATCTCTGGATCTGACCAACCGGCACTTGCGAACAGCTTCTGCTTCGGGCACCACGCGGCAAGAAAGACGGAGGAAAATGGCGTCGGCTGATGCCTTTATACCCCAGAAGCTCTGACGTCAGGGAAAGTGCGACATCAGCCGAGGCCAGACCCAGACTTTGAAATCCGGCCGACCGAAGGGCTGCCTGAGGCAGGACAACCCATATGTTATGACTGCAGATGCATCCTTGAAGGACATCATACTGTTACAATTAAGACCAAGTTTGCATTGTAACCTTATGAAAAACACTAGACTCAAGCGTGTGCAATACATTCTCCATCTGATGCCCGCCACTGTAGCATAAAACCAAGTCTGAAAACTGTGCCTACCTTAAGAGCTCACTACAGTATTATGATACATTTTATGACTAAAACACAAACTTTTACCAAAAAACAAATCTGCTGCTGTATATGAGCATACTTACAACATTTTATAAAGTACAGTTTTGTACCTACCATAAATGTAGATGTCCGAACAGGATAGCATCTGCAGTCATAACAAATGGGTTGTCCTGTCGTCAGGCAGCCCTTCGGTCGGCCGGATTCCAAAGTCTGGGTCCGGCTTCGGCTGATGTCGCACTTCACCCGACGTCATCTCTGCTGGTCTTCGGGTATAAAGGCATCAGCCGACGCCATTTTCCTCAGTGTTTCTTGCCCCAGATGCCAGTTGCCCTCTTGGAAAGCTAAATTTTGGATAAATGCCAATGTTTCCAAAAAAGTAGAAGGCAAACACAAAAATAAGCATGTATGTACATATATACAAACAAATACACCATAAGAGACTCCCCCCCAGCTAGCTATTAGGAGGGTAAATACCCTAGGAGTACCACAGAGGGGAAGGAGGGTGGGTAATCCTGACTGCAGATGCTATCCTGTTCGGACATCTACATTTATGGTAGGTACAAAACTGTACTATGTCCTTCAAGGATGCATCTGCAGTCATAACAAATGGGTAGAATACCATAGCCAAACTAGGGGTGGAGGAAGAAAAATTATGGTGTAGTTAGGATCCCTTGCAGTACAGCAGTGGCAAACCCTGCTCGGGATCTAGAGTATAGAGGTAGATTATAATGCTTGGCAAATGTATGCACGGAGGTCCAAGTAGCCGCCTCAATAATATCCTTGGTTGCCACTCCTCGTAAGAAAGCTGTGGTAGTGGCTGTTGCCCTTGTAGAATGAGGTCTTATGTTCTGTGGAATTGGTTTTCCATGGTAGGAGTAACAGAATCTTATGCAATTTCCTATCCATTTAGAGATTGTCTGTTTGGAAATTGCTTTTCCTTCCCTTCCTGTTGCATAGGCTACTAAAAGCTGGTCAGTTTTTCTGTTACCTTTGGTTCTGTCCAGGTAGTAGCGTAACTGTCTATGTACATCCAAGGTATGCAGCAGTCTTTCCCCTGTTCTGTGGGTTGGGAAAGAAGGTAGGTAGGTGGATTGCCTGGTTTAAAGACACTCTGGATACCACCTTAGGCATAAATGTAGGATTAGTTCTCATGGACACCCTATCTTGATGGAAGATTAGGAAGGGTTGTACTGCCATTAAGGCCTGTAGTTCGAAACCCTCCTTGCTGAAGTAATTGCCAGTAGGAAAGCAGTTTTCCATGATAGGTGTTGAAGATCTGCTGTTGCTGCTGGTTCAAATGGAGGGAGTGTTAATTTTTCTAGCACAAAGTTCAAGTCCCATGCTGGCAATGGTGGTTTCCTAGGAGGTTTTACATTCTTGATCCCTCTGAGGAACTGCCTGAGTAGAGGATGCGAAAAGACAGGTGGATCAAGCTGTACTCTGCTGAAATAGCTGATGCATGTATCTTGATGGAGGAATAGGACAGGCCTGTATGTAGAAGCTCTGCCAAGTACTCCAGGATGTTAGCAATATCTATGTTCGACACATCTTTTCCTCTTTCAGCACTCCAAATGACAAACCTTTTCCATTTTCCTGCATAGTTCCTTCTTGTTGAAGGTCTGCGTGCTTCAAGGATAATGTCTTTAACCCTTTGGGATAGGTCTGGGTTAGATGCTGCTATGTGATGTTCCAGGCAGTCAGTTGCAAGGTTTTCAGGTTTGGGTGCATGATGTTGTAGTTGTTCTGAGTTAACATCAAAGGCATCAGGGTATTGACCACATTCTCCCTGAGACATGCTCCTCAGCAATGGATACCAGTGTTGTCTTGGCCAATTCGGAGCTATCAGGATTATCCTTGGGCATTCCTCTCTGATTTTCAGTAGTACCTTGTGCATCAAAGGAAGAGGTGGAAATGCATATGCTGTCAGGCCTTTCCAACTGAAGGATAGAGAGTCCACCTTCCATGCAAGTGGGTGGTATGTCCTTGTGCAGAATTGTTTCAGCTGGTGATTGAGTGGGGATGCGAATAGGTCTATTTGTGGCATTCCCCATTTCTTTGTGATGGCCTTGAAGATGTCCGGGTGTAGCATCCATTCGTGAGCATCCGAGGTGGTTCTGCTTAACATGTCTGCTAGGGTGTTTTCTTTTCCCGGCACAAATATTGCCTGTAACTGGATGTTGTAGCTCAGAGCCATATTCCAAAGGTCCAGAGTCATTCTGCATAGTGGGTATGAATGAGTGCCTCCCTGTTTGTTGATGTACCACATGACTGTGGTGTTGTCTGTCCTTATCATTAAATGGCCTTCTTTGAGGAATGGTCTGAATTTCTGGATTGCTAGTTTTACTGCCAGCATTTCTTTTTTGGTTTATGTGCAGGTGCAGCTGGTCTGGAGTCCACAATCCTTGTATGCACTTGTCCAACATGTGCCCCAGCCTAGGTCTGAGGCGTCTGTTGTGATGGTTTGGCTTGCTTGAAAGTTGTGGAAGGGTAAGCCTGGGTTTGACTGGCATGCTTGAGCCCACCATAGGAACTCCTGTTTCAGGCATGGGATTAGTGGGATTTCGGTTTCTAAGCTGTGCCTGTGTTGAGACCATAAATTCTTTAGGTACCACTGTAGCTTTCTCATATGCAGTCTGGCATGTGGGACCAAGATTATGCATGATGCCATGAAGCCCAAGGCCTGCAGTACTTTTCTTGCTGTTAGTTTGTTCTGCTTTGTTAATGCCAAGAAGTAAAGAGGGAGTTGTTTTTGTTTTTCTGCCGTTAGGAATGCCATTTGTTTTACTGTGTCCAATTCCGCACCCAAGAATGTTCTTGTTTGGGATGGTATCAGTCTTGACTTTTGTAAATTGACTGTGTATCCCAGGGCTTGTAGTAAGCAAATGACTCTTTGTAAATCTGTTGTCAGCTTGCTTTTGTTGTCCACTTGTAACAGGCAGTCGTCCAGGTATGGATAAATTTGGATTCCCTGTAGCCTGCAGTGAGCGATTACTGATGCCAGGCATTTTGTGAATACTCTGGGCAGTAGATAAGCCAAAGGGCAATGCTGAGAATTGATAATGCTCTGATCCTGCAAGAAATCTGAGGTATCTTCTGCAATTTGGTCGTATGGGGACGTGCAGGTATGCCTCCTTGAGATCTAGAGTTACCAGCCAACACTCCTTGCCCAGCATGGGAAGAAGTTGCTGTAGGGTCAGCATTTTGAATTTTGGGACAATGATGTATGTGTTTAAGGCGGACAGGTCGAGAATAGGTCTCCAACTTTTCTCTTTCCTTGGTACTAGGAAGAGTCTGGAGTAGAATCCTTTGCCCTGTTCTGTTATAGGTACTCTTTCCACAGCTCTCATCTTTGTTAATTCCGCTATCTGCTTTAGAGCTTCTGTTTTTGATTTGGAGGTAGGTTTGGCATTCCTCTTTTACTGGTAAGGTGTGGAAGTGGAACCTGTAGCCTTGGTCTATGGTTTGCAAAATCCACTTGTCTTTTGTGATATAGTGCCAATTTTTGAAAATATGGCTAACTTTCCGCCTAAAGGTGCTGCTATTTGCTCCCTGGTAGGCGGTGTCAGAGCCAAGTCACTGTGATTGTCCTGTTGTAGTGGCAGTGGTTGTGTCTGTGCCTCGGTTATTGCCTTGCCACTGTCGTCCTCTGTAGGCACCTCCTCTGGATTGATTTCTGCCTCTAGAGCGTCTATTCCTGCCTCTTTGAGATTTTGAGGAGTCTGGAAAGGACCAATTTTTGGCAGGCCAGTTCCTGCTAAACCTTGGGGGCTGAACCTGTAAGAAATCCTTAACTGTTTGTACAGATTTTGCCTTCTCTTCCATTTTCTTCATTACTTGCTGAGCAGGTGTACCAAATAGACTGGTCTTATCCATAGGAGCATCTAACAGCTTTGCTTTAACATGATCCGCAAGACCTGTTCTTTCAACCATGCATGCCTTCTTATCACTGTGCCAGTCATGGCTGATCTAAATGAAGCCTCCAGTGCATCATAGCCGCATTTTAAAGAATGGTTACTAACCTGTTGGATGTTATTTACCATTTCTAAAACATATTTCTTATCTAAGGAGTCATCAGAGGACAGCTTCTTAGTTAACTGATCAAGCATAAACTCTTGATATTGGATCATATGAAACTGACAGTTTAAAGCTCTAGCTGAGAGAGTAGCAGAGGTGTAAACTTTTTTCCCATCTCTAAGGACCTGGATTCCCTTTCAGAAGGAGTAGGGTTTTTTGCTGAGGTCGAGGCTACTGCCTTAGGCCCCTGGGATATAGTCTCAGGATCTGCAAGTGGGGCCTTGTATAGGTGGTGATGAGTGTCTGGCACCCTGTAAAATCTATCTGGTTTGGCAGGGGCTGGAGGTAAAGTATCAGGAGCGGTGCAAACATCATTAAATGCATCATCCACAACAGGCAGTACTGGAGGTATAGCTAAGGGCCTATGTTGTGGTAAGTGCAGAAATGCCCCAAGCCTTTTTCTTGAATCTGAGAAATCTTGTCCCTGCCATTGGAATTGTTCTCTCATGGCATGTAAGGTTTCCCCAAAGGAAAATTGCTCTGGTGGAGAGGCAGATGGAATGGATTCTTCAGCATCTGAATCTTCATAAGTAGAAAAAGGAGCCTCTGGCTGGTCTGTAATGTCTGAGTCATCCGCAGAATCATCAGAGGACACTGGCTCGGGGGGCTCTGCCCTAGATCTCTTTTCTGGGGGCTGAGAGGCCCTGTCTGGGTGAGATTGGGATCCTCTAATTAAGGATATTAAATCCTCTGCCAGTGTAAGCATTTGTGAACTAGAAGTGGGCCTGTGTGAAGAGGGCTTAACAGGCACTGATTTAACAGTTTTGGCTGCTTTAGCCCTGGCAAAGGCCTTAATAGACATGGCTGCAGGAGGCCTAGCAGCACCACGTGCTGGGGTAGAGACATCCAAAGGGATGGTGTCTGATAAATCACTAGGAACCACAGTAGTAGGCAAAACTTCTGAGGCCGATTCAACTAAGGTAGCAGGAGCCTCAGTAGTAGTCATGGATTCGGCTGAAGATTGAGCGTTTTTCTCGGTTTCGCCGAAACCGAGACACTCACGGCTAGCTTAACAGTGGTTTCGGCCGAAACCGCGGACCGCGAGTGTCGGTCTTTTTCTTTGCGATTTTTAACAATTTGGGTAGTCGGAGGATCCGACGGCATAATGTACGCAAAATCTGAGCCGAAAAACTGTTCAGCAAACTCCGACCGACGCCTAAGCGTTCGTCGGTTGAAGGAAGCACAGGCCGAACAGGCTGCTACGTCGTGGTCTGGGCCTAAGCAAGGCAGGCAGTAAGAGTGGAAATCTTTATGAGGTATTTGTTTCCCACAAGTTAAACAGTTATTGACTTTTTCTGACATTGGCTGAGGCAAGAAAGAGTCCCCAACGGGGTACTTAGCTTTTTAGAAGTCTTCGAAGTAGTATTCGGTAGTAGTAATCTCTGGATCTGACCAACCGGCACTTGCGAACAGCTTCTGCTTCGGGCGCCACGCGGCAAGAAAGACTGAGGAAAATGGCGTTGGCTGATGCCTTTATACCCGAAGACCAGCAGAGATGACGTCGGGTGAAGTGCGACATCAGCCGAAGCCGGACCCAGACTTTGGAATCCGGCCGACCGAAGGGCTGCCTGACGACAGGACAACCCATTTGTTATGACTGCAGATGCATCCTTGAAGGACATCATGCATATACAGTAATCCCCCCCTCAAAAAGGTGTACTTGAAAAGTATCCTGAGCAAAATGTAACACACAGGCATAATTAGGTTTCCCAGTATCCTGTTACCCCCTCAGTCAGCAGTGAAGGCATAGAGGGGTAAATCTCAGTTAGGGTACAAGTGACCTGAGTTCGAGTAGAGGTTCATGCAGTTAATGACACTGGCAAAGTAGATGCCCATCCTGGGGAAAGGGTATGCTGGATTTGGCCATGCACTGCATTGTTCCATTTGGAGGAGGGGCTCTAATATGTGACTGGGGGTGGGTGGGTGTTAGGTTCACCAAATCACCAATGGGCAGCAGACTTCAAAATGAGTGTGCATATTGTGCACCAACATGGAGAAGGCATAGTGAACCTGTCAGTGATGTGGATCACCTGTTCCCCTCATCCAGGGGGTACGACATAACATATGCCCTTATTATTAAGATACTAGTAGTGGTACAAAGCACTGTTATGTTTGCCTAAGTGACAACTGCAGTATCCCAGGCAGCTCAGCCTGATACTGAGTGAAATCTACAAGTAAAAAAAATAAATAAACATGTCTGATTAGGAGGAGGTGTTATGGCCAGCAAGCCTCTGAGCAAAAACTACAAATAAAAAAATATGCTATTATCCCTTTTGAAATTTCATGTTTGACTAGTCCAAATAAAGATTGAAATACAAATTCAGTGTACTACAGGACTGGTAGGGAGATCAAATGAGTATCCATTCAACAAGGGTCCTACAGATCCTGAGATAATTTGCATTAAGAGAATGTAAGGTTTCTGGCTACTGAAACAATCAGCAAATACACAGTGCTGCCTACCAAAGAGCAGAAACAATAGCTGCAATTAAAAATAATAAATCAAACTACACATTTTAAGGACTCAACCAGTTTTCAACAAATCACAAAACACAACAGTATCATTCAGATATATAGTTCACATCATAAGACAAAAGACCTACACAACTAAGAATGACTAAGGTTCTGAAACAGCAAGGATACTTAGAAAAATTTCACAATATAAAACTGTTTGCAAAATAAAAGTTTACAGATTGGTTTATCAGCATGAACTTGTAACTCCTATAGGGTGACACTAGACAGCAACATAGCAAGCAGAACAATTTTATAAGACATTACTGCTTATTTATTTACAGTTGCTTAAGTCAGACTGTCACTATGGCAGATCTGTTATTGATTTTGAAGTAAATGAAGGAAGACACAACTGGAACACGTGCTACAGTGCAGACTCTCCTATTGGCCAGTTAGTCTATCCTTGCAGTGGTGGCCATATTTCCATTAAAAGAGTGGTGAAATCATAAAAATGCACCATCCCATTTCACTAGGAATTGTGTAAACTCTTACAGAGGAAAGCAAATGTACCAACTGAATGGATAACAGACTGTGACATTCTTAACAAATTTATGGATGTGCTCTAGTGGTTTGTCAATGCTGATGTTCATGTGAATGGAGATCCCCACCCACTAAGTGTCCTATGTCACAACCTAGATGCTCTCTCCTAGAGTTAAGTTAGTGGACTGTGAAGGCAGGGATCTCCAGCCTCAAAAATACCAAAGGAGGTAGAGGGAAGATAAAGAAATTTTCTGAGGAAGTCGTGTTTGATCGACGAAAACGTGTGTGTTTTTATTTTGCACGTTAATAAACTGCACTTTTTTCAGTTGTTACCTTATTGTGAGCCTTGCGATTTTGTGGTGGTTTTCCGGACTGGATATTGCTGTTTTTGTGGTCTACGAGTTCTATTTCACAGCGTTTTGGTTTTTTGGTGATTTTAAGATAAAGAAATTGCCAAGTTACAATAAAATTTAAAAATACATTTTTTTCCTCTTTTGTAGTCCCCCCACCATAACCTTACCTAGGGCAACTGGCCATCTATAGCACTTTTCCTGCAGCTCTGTTGATACCAAACACAATGAAAAACAAAAAAGCTGCAGCTGAAGGAATGCTTACAGTATCATCAAACCACATTTTACTAACAATACTGATGAAAGTATCACCTAAACATCTTCGGAAAATACAGTAGCCTTGGTATTGAACTGTTTCTTATTCATGCTCTGTGCATTAATAAGACATAGTTTAGTTCGATCAAAAAAATCTAGATAAATATCTGACAGAAAGAATCCAGAAAATTAATAAAATAAATACAGCTCCTAAAGAGATACATCAATAGCTTTTTTCAGCTGGAAAATTTGTCTAATATATATATATATATATATATATATATATATATATATATATATACTGAAAACTCTGCTACTTTATTGAACCACCGAAACATAAGTGTTATCTTCATTTACTCCAATCATCTAATCATGGACATCTGCTTTATTGCTAAAATATATATACAACACACATAATCTTATAGTGACAAGCACCAGCTGTTCACCATTGTTACCTGAACTGCCTGTTGTGTAAGGTAAGTTTTGTTATACCTGACTCAACTCATTGAAGACTGATTTTGGCATAAAAATTTTTGAAACCAAAATTAAGCAAATGCACGTGGGACACTGGAACAGAGAAACTTAAATGACTACCTTAAACAGGTGAGCTTCATCAATAAAGAGAATTACCCATAAGGCGATGGGATGAAACATCACATAAATAAGGATATAGGTAACCTCCAAAACTCTGGATCCATTCTAGTTTGGTTTTGTCAAGGGCAGGTCATGACTGCTAAACCTGGTGGACTTCTTCAAGAATGTGACCAGAGCCATAGATGAGGACAAAGCTGTGCACACAGCCTATATTGACTTGGCCAAGGCCTTCGACACTATCCCACATTTGGGCATCATTAACGAACTAACCCAGTTGAATACCGACCCTATGTTGTCAGATGAGTTGCAAACTGGCTCTTAGATAGACAACACTCAGTCAAAGTGGGAGACTTTACCTCTGCTAACAGACCTTTCACCAGTGGGGTCCCACAAGGATCAGTGCTGGGCCCCCTCCTGTTTGGCATATACTTCTCAGAAGTCCAAGCCAAAACAGAGAGGCTGTGTGGTTAATCAAATCTGTGGATGACTGCAAATTAGGTGCTACCATTGAATCCTCTAATGATGTCAGCGCAAGGGTGTAGCTAGGCATACTCAGTGTATTGAAATGAGTACATTTTTTCTGAGGATCTCTTGCAAATGCCAACACTCAAAAAGCACAGAATGTTTATAACTGTGTAAATGAATATTCACAGTATAGTGGTACACAAAGAATTTTTGTGCAAAAAGAATAAACCTCTAAAACTAGCTTTTTATGGAAATAAACTGTAACAGTTGAAAATAACATGCTTCTTCCCATGTATCTGGGGGTGGCATGTTGAGGGTTGAGTATATTTTTAAAATGACAAGTGGGTAGTGGGGGCAGCAACATTAGGTTTGAGTACAAAATGTAAATCTCTGGCTACACCCCTGTGTCAGCGTACTTCAAAAGGTTTTTACACATAACAATGATTGGTGCCAAAGCCATGGTCTTAAACTAAATGCTAAAAAAATGCAACATCATTCCCTTTGGTAAAAACAATGTCCCTGCTGATTATTCAATAAATAATAATACTCTTAAGTACCAATTCAGCAGTTAGACACCTGGGAACACAAGATGACTGTGACCTCAACTTTGACCACCATGTGTTTACTGTGGTGAGGCAGGCAATCTACATTGCTCACATTATTAGCAAAGGCATCGCCCCAAGAGTAAAAGAAGTTACAACTCTCTTGTACTCATCCCTCATCAGGCCTGTTATTGAATATAATGCTGCCTTTGGTATGTACCACACCAGCCACTTCAACAACTTGAGAGACCTCAGAGATTTCTAACCAAGAAAATTCAGAGTCTCCAGCACATGTCTTATACAGACAGACTGAAGCTGCTATCACTGACTCAGTAGCGTATAGACTACTTAGAGGCGACTTATGTCTGGTTTACAGGGCTATCTCTTACCCAAATCTAATGGGAATGCTGCAAATCCGTAAGTGAAATGGGACTAGAGTCACCTGTTCAGGGGATCTCAGTCTAGCCTGCAACATAAACAGGACCTGCCGGACAGACATAAATCTCTCAGATGTGACCACTCCTCTGGAATAGGCTTGCAATCCATATCAAAGACAGCATCTCCATTGACCCTGTTTAAGTGCAACCTGGATGACTGGATGGGCAACCATAAATTTCAGCCAGGGATTGCCCAGCTTCTCTCCTGGACATAGGTAGTCCTTGCCAGAAAAAACAAGGGCATAGATGATCTCTCCCACCTAGTATTATACTGGGATATAAAGGTTAGGCTTGTAAAGACCCCTGGGTCAACAGCCTAATAACATCCTCTGAACCTATGGATTTCATGTGATTTATTTACTTTTTTGTGTGATACAAACCTTTGTCTACTGTAGAGAAATGATCACTGACATCTTACACCTTTTGCTGCAGACATACAGTAATATTCATACCTCCATTTCTGTCTTTGGACAAGGTGGGTGTCAGGTGAGGACTGTCAACCCATTTAAAGCACAAACCTTTTATTTTTTTGACACATGTATACCTTCTCCCCTATTCTAAACTAAATTTTCTCAGACATATATATTTTTTGACTGCTCTTTCCCCACACATAAGGACTAGACTTTAAAAGCACCTACCAATAACACTGACTTTCCTTGGAGGCAACAAAAAAAAATGAAAACATGACCTTGATATATATAATCTTACTGTGAGACGTGAGTGTGAAAAAGACTATGGTGTGTCCAGAACAGTACCAGATTCTCTGTCATGTGGGGGTGCAAAGATGTTCTCACTGTAACCTAACCAGGTAAGGACCACGCACACACACACACACACACACACACACACTAGAAAACCACAGAAACACGCTGCCATTCATGAATGTCACTATAAGACCTTCACCCCCCAACCACACACACACACACACACACACACACACACACACACACACACACACACACACACACACATATATTTAATTTGTACTTCACTCTGAAGTCAGACAAATGTCAGTGTTGCCACAGGCCTGGCAACCCAATCCCAATCTCAAGAGCATCCAGCAGTACTAAATGTCACTAGTCACAATGGCCCAACATTATGGAGGATCTGTCAGTATTCACACTTTCATCACTTCTTTTAGATTCCAGCCCAGTTAATCTGCAGAAAAGTGCTGCAATGAGTGGGCTAATGGAGCACAGTCAGTTACAACTTTAACTTAATTTTAATGTATTTACTTGTTAACTAGGCAAGTGCTCTATAATGCGTGCTCCATAACATATCATCTAGAAATTTAGCACAGAATATTATGGCTAAAAATTGCTAATGAACATGCTGCAGTCCTAGGTTTGAATCCCTCAGTCTCCAACTGTACAGTGTATGACTCTGAGCAAATCACTTAATCAGATGGAGCTCTCTCTGAAAAGGGACAACTGGGAAAATTGGATTTACCTGGTTAAAGGGGGTGGGGAGAAAAAGGAAAAAAATCTACAAAGAACAAGGGTAAATTAAACATAAATGGTTAATTTATTGCAGTTAACTATCTAGCATACTTTTTGGACGTGGAAGAAATGAAAATAACTGAAAAATCTACACAAATATGGAGAAGACATGCAAACTCTACAGGGAGAATAAATGTGATAAGGTTTGAAGCCAGGACTCTCGAGTCTTGATGAAAACATTTCACTGAGGCACCATTTTGGACCTTACTGGCTCTTCTTATCCAAAAGACCTTCTACAGTACAACAGGAATACCTCTACAGGTTGTGAAAGCCATGCCTTTATGTTGTTCTCCATAGTATATCAACAAACCAACCCAACAACATACTTTACCGGTAATGTTAAGGCTTAGCCTAACATTATCAACTGAAATGCCAAAAATGCCGCAAATATCAGACAAAACATTTTATAGTTATTTTTAATAGGCCTGATGTAGCAGTGATGTCTGGGAGTGGGTGCAGAAATAGGAGCAAAATATTACTTTCTTTAAACTGTGCTCCCTGCACAAGGATCTCCAGAAAGCTAAAACCAATGGCACTCCTGCAACAAATTCAGTGTCCTCAGTCATTTCTGAGGATGCTTTCTGCCTTTCTCAGCTTTGGCTGTGTCTTTACTTTCAGTATTGTGGTCAGCAGCAGTATACAAGAGTGAAAGGCTAGCTTAAAACAAATGTTGACATACAAAATAACAGATATGTTTGCTGTAAAGATATACCAGTCTGGACCACATTCACTCACAAAGGTTACTTTGTCATACTGATTTCAAAATAGTTGCATAAAAGGTTACTGGAATTAAGCCATAAACTGTCATTTACAACCAGTTAAAGCTCTCTACTGCCCATGACTTTGCAAAATGTCCCTGATACTGACTCAAATTTTGATCTGCTCCTTGTAACATTTGTGGTTTTCTGACAAATCCTGGGGGACTGCAGTCATTAAATAATAACAGACATTTAGGTTTCAGACTTCATATCTTCACTTGATGAAGACAGTGATCTTCAGGTCTAGATTTTGATCATGAGTGGACAGATGATCCGCTGTGGCGACCCCTAACCGGGAAAAATCCGAAAAATGTGCTTACCTTTTATGGACAATATCCATATATATATAAATATATATAAATATATATATATATATCTATATACACACACACACACACAAGCATACATATGCACACACACACACACACACACACACACACACACACACACACACACACACACACACACACACACACACACACACACACACACACACGTGTGTGTGTGTGTGTCCACTTTTTAATTTCAAAATGTCACAATCTCGAGATTCATTAAATCGAGGCCACAATCTCGAGGTTGTGAAATCTCGAAATTAAGAAATGAACTAAAAAAAAAAAAGAAAACATGTAAAACCATATTTTTGCAGGAGGGCAAGCACCCCTGCACCCCCACACCCCCTGCAACTTAAATATACTTCATCTGAGATCAGGCTACGGTGAAGATAACAGTAATAGACATTGCTATACAGTCCGGAATGGGAAAGTACAGTTTTTTACCTACCATAAATGTAGATGTTCGAGTGTATTCACTGTTGCAGTCATTACACTTGGGTTATCCTGCTGGCAGGCTACCCGCAGTCTGCCAGAATTCCAAAGTCTAGGTCCGGCGTCAGTTGCTGTCGCCTCTTCCCTGACGTCAGTATGCCAGGGGTATAAAAGATGCAGCCGACGCCATTTTCTTCAGTTTTTCTTGCCCCAGATGTCAGGTGCCCCCAAATAGGTAGGCGGAAAAAATTATGCTAAAAAGCATGCATGTACTAAAATAAACATTTCCTTCATCTGCAAGCAAATTCACCACATAGGTTGTATTGAAATGAGTAGTACAGAAAAGTCCCAGCAAAGAAAAGGGGGATGGTGGGTGGGTAACCTGGACTGCAACAGTGAATACACTCGAACATCTACATTTATGGTAGGTACACAACTGTACTATGTTCGTGTTTCACTGTTGCAGTCATTACACTTGGGTTGAATCCCAAAGCTGAGGTTGGGTGGCTGGGCCTAAATAGGATTAGGAGAGGCTACCAGGCCCTGCAGAACTGCAGTGTCAAAGCCTGCTCTGGATTTAGAGTAGAGAGGCAAGTGGTAGCACTTGGTGAAAGTGTGCACTGAACTCCAGGTTGCAGCCTCTAAAATGTCTTTGGTTGGTATTCCTCTGAGGAAGGCTGCTGCTCTGGTAGAATGTGGCCTAATGCCCTTAGGCACTGATTTGCCATGTTGTGAATAGCAGAAGCGAATGCAGCGTCCTATCCATTTTGAAATAGTCTGCTTTGAGATAGGCTTTCCTTGTGATCCTGCAGCATAAGCTATAAACAGTTGCTCAGATTTTCTGAAAGCTTTTGTTTTGTCCAAGTAGAATCATAGCTGTCTGTGTATGTCCAAAGCGTGCAGAAGTCTCTCCCCTTTATTCTGGGGATTTGGATAGAATGTTGGCAAATGAATGGTTTGGTTAAGTGCCACACTGGATACTACCTTTGGCATAAATGTTGGGTTTGTCCTTAGAGAGACCCTGTCCTGACGAAAAACAAAAGGTTCCACTGCCATTAATGCCTGTAACTCTGAGACTCTTCTTGCTGAAGTTATTGCTAGGAGCAGAACAGTTTTCCATGATAAGAATTTTATAAGAGCTGTATTGGCTGGTTTAAAAGGAGGCAGTGTTAGCTTTTCTACAACAAAGTTGAGGTCCCATGTAGGGATTGGTGCTCTCCTTGGGGGTCTGATGTTTTTTGCCCCTCTGAGGTACTGTCTTAGTAGTGGATGAGAGAAAATAGGAGGTTCCGTATTGTAATGAGCTGAAAGGGCAGAGGCATGGATCTTAACTGATGAGAAGGATAGGCCTTTGTCCAGCATCTCAGTTAGGTATTGTAAAATCTGAAGTATATTTGGAACAAGTGGTTCGAGTTCTTGTGCCTGGTTCCAAGCACAGAATCTCTTCCATTTTTCTGCATACGATTTCCTAGTGCTGGGCCTCTTGGCTTCTAAAATGACATCCATAAAGTACAGTTTTGTAATGTAGATGTTCGAAGATCCACATTGCTGCAGTCCTTACACTTGGGTAGTCCGCTGTCCTCGGTCGGCCCGAATATCAAAGTATAAGGCTGACGTCGGTCAAGGCGCATTTGACTGACATCAGGACGTCAGGGTACAAATGCGCATGACCGACGTCATATCCTCAGTCTTTTCTTGCCCCAGATGTCAGAAGACCCTAAAAATAAAGGTCAAAACCAAAAGACAGCAAACAACCAACCAACCACCCTTGCACTAACTATATGTACAATATATACAATATACACAAAATGTACAACCCAACCCACACAACCACCTCTAACTGCAGAGGGAAGGAGGAGGTAAATTGGACTGCAGCAATGTGGATCTTGAACATCTACATTTATGGTAGGTACAAAACTGTACTATGTTCTTCATCTCACATTGCTGCAGTCCTTACACTTGGGTAGAATCCCAAAGCAGAGGAACGGGAGGATGGCTAACTACAAGGAAGCAGGAGCTGCCAAAATGCCCTGCAAAACAGCAGTGGCAAAACCAGCCCTGGATTTAGAGTAAAGTGGCAGGTGATAATGCCTAGAGAAAGTATGCACTGAACTCCAAGTAACTGCCTCCAAAATATCCTTGGTTGCCACTCCCCTCAAAAAAGCTGTTGAAGTGGCAGTAGCCCTAGTGGAATGAGGCCTAATCCCAGCTGGAACTTCCTTGCCATGATGGGAATAACAGAAAGCAATGCAAAACCCAATCCACTTAGAAATAGTTTGTTTTGACACAGGCTTGCCCTGAGAACTCAAAGCAAAAGAAACAAACAACTGCTGAGACTGCCTGAACCCTTTAGTTCTGTCCAAATAATAACGCAACTGCCTGTGTACATCTAAAGTGTGCAAAATCTTTTCCCCTTTATTTTGGGGATTTGCATAAAAAGTAGGCAAATGAATAGTTTGGTTTAAAGCCACACTAGAAACCACCTTAGGCATAAAGGAAGGATTAGTACGCAATGATACCCTATCCTTATGAAAAATCAAGAAAGGCTCAACCGCCATAAGGGCCTGCAATTCAGAAACCCTTCTTGCAGAGGTAATTGCCAACAAAAAAGCAGTCTTCCATGATAAATATTTCAACTCAGAAGTAGCTGCAGGCTCAAAAGGTTGTAGAGTGAGTTTCTCCAACACAAAATTGAGATCCCAAGCAGGAGTAGGAGCTCTTCGTGGGGGTCTTATATTCTTTGCCCCTCTAAGAAATTGCTTGAACAAAGGATGAGAAAACAATGGTGGGCCACAATCATAGTGAGCCGAAATTGCTGCAGCATGAACCTTAATAGAAGAGAAAGACAAACCTTTGTCCAATAACTCAGTAAGATATTGAAGAGCCACACTCAAATTAGGCTCAGAAACATCAAAATCTTTTGCTGCACTCCAAAATAAAAATCTCTTCCATTTATCTGCGTACACTTTCCTTGTACTAGGCCTTCTAGCTTCCAAAATCACATTCAAAACTTGTTGTGGAAGTTGAGACCCTCTATGGTTCAAAACAGAATATGCCAGGCTGTTAGATGAAGCGAGTGAAGTTTGACATTCAGCAAATGGTTGTCCTCCTGTGACAACAGGTGTGGAATCGAAGGCAAAGGCCATGGAGGCTTCCATACCAGACTTCTCAATAATGGGTACCAGTGCTGTCGAGGCCAATCTGGAGCTATTAAAATCATCCTTGGCTTGTCCTGTCTGACCTTTAGAAGTACCTTTGGGAGGAGAGGCAGAGGAGGAAAGGCATACACATGAAGATTGCTCCAATTGAAAGAAAGAGCATCCACTCTCCAAGCTGTGGGATGAAACCTTTTTGTGCAAAACTTTGGCAGCTGATGGTTCAGTGGAGAAGCGAACAGATCTATGTCTGGAGTTCCCCATGACACTGTCAATTTCTGAAATACAAGAGGATCCAATTTCCACTCGTGGGGATCCATAATTCGTCTGCTCAACACATCTGCTAAGGAGTTCTGTGCTCCTGGCAGAAACCTTGCCTGAAGATTGAGCTGTAAACTGAGAGCAGTCTTCCACAAAATCATTGCTTGCCTGCATAGAGGATAAGAATGCGTTCCCCCTTGCTCGTTGATGTACCACATGACAGTTGTGTTGTCTGTTAGAATCAACACCTGCCCTGGAAGAAGTAATTCCTTGAAAGCTATTAATGCAAACTGGACTGCTAACATCTCCTTCATGTTGATATGTAGATGTTGTAGTCTGACAGGCCACTTGTTTTGTATCCACTTTCCATTTAGATGAGCTCCCCAAGCTTTGTCTGAGGCATCTGTCGTTAAAATCTGACTCGCCTCTGGCCGGGTCACAGAGAGTCCCTTGTTTAGGTGACATTCCTGAGCCCACCATAAAAATGATGAAGAAGCTCTTCCCTTTCTTGAGCCAGAATCAGGCAGTCGTCCAAATAAGGATAGATTTGTATTCCTTTTAGCCTGAAGAAAGCTATCACTGGAGCCAGAACTTTCGTGAACACTCTGGGCGCAGTAGATAAGCCAAAGGGCAATGCAGAGAACTGATAGTGAGAATTCCCAGCTCGAAAACGCAGATACTTCCTGCAACTTAGTCTGATAGGAACATGAAGGTAAGCCTCCTTGAGATCCAAAGTTACCATCCAATGATCTTTGCCCAGCAGAGGTAAAAGCTGCTGCAACGTCAACATCTTGAACTTGGGAATGTCCAGATAAGTGTTGAGGATAGATAAATCCAAAATTGGTCTCCACGTGTTCCCCTTCTTTGGTACTAGGAACAGGCGAGAATAAAAACCTAGACCCACTTCTGGCATAGGGACCGGCTGTATGGCCCCTATTTGGAGCAACAGAGAAACCTGCTTGTGAGCCTCTATTCTGTGATGAGGAGGAACGTCTGGCATGCCTTTGAAAGGAGGCAAGGTATGGAAATAAAACCTGTAGCCGTGATGTATGATATCCAACACCCATCTGTCTTGGGTAATTAAACTCCAATTTTCTTTGAAAAGTGCCAACCTTCCTCCCAAAGGTGCTGCCAGACGAGAAGGCTCTGGCAGCTGAAAAGGTAGGTCATTGGGTCTGTTTACGAAAGGACTGACCCCTGCCCTCACCCAAAGACTGTGCAGGAGAACTCCCTGTTCTAGGCCTGAAAGAGCCCTGAGCTCTGCCCCTACCACGTCTAGATCTACCCCTAGACTGGGAATCATAAGAAGGATACGTCCACCCCTTAGTAGGCCAATTTCTACTAAACTTTGGAGGCTGGACCTGCAAAAAATCTTTAACAGTCTGCATAGACTTAGCCTTGTCCTCCATTTTCTTTAAAACTGTGTAAAGGAGCATCTAAAATCCTCGTTTTAACATGATCAGACAAATTCTGATCCCTTAGCCAGGCATGCCTGCGAAGAACTGACCCAGTGGCAGCCACCCTAGACGAGGCCTGTAAAGCATCAAAACCACATTGCAAAGAATGCTTACCCACCTGTTCAGAAACATGCACTAAATCTTGCAACTCTTTACAATCAATACCTACTGCCAGAGCATCAACCTTAGACTTTAATTGTGACAGGAGATAGTTCTGGTATTTCAACATGTGAAACTGGCAATTCAAAGCCCTCATAGCCAGAGTGGAAGAAGTATAAACTTTCTTTCCCCATCTATCCAAGGCCCTAGCCTCTTTGTCTGCAGGAACCGGATTCTTAACAACAGAAGCCTTAACACCTTTAGGCCCCTGACTAACAGTTTCTGGGTCAGCCCTAGGACTCTTAAAAGATACTTATGAGCTTCAGGCACCCTGTAATACCTATCCGGCTTAACAGGAGCAGGAGGCAAAGAATCAGGATTAAGAGAAGCCTCTGTAAAACATCTTCTACTACATCCAAAACAGGAGGTATAGCCAAAGGCCTATGCTGGGGTAAAACAAAATTCCTAAGCCTTTTCCTGGAATCAGAGAAGTCCTGACCTTCCCACTTAAAATGCTCCCTCATGGAATGAAGAGTTTCTGAAAAGAAAAATCCTCAGGAGGAGAAGCAGAAGGAGTAGAATCATCCACATCAGAATCAGAATAAGGAGAATACTCCTGCAAGTCTTCAGCCGAAGACTCTGAAACATCTGAAGCCTGCTCAAAACCCCCAGCTCAGGCTCCATCCTAGGTCTCTTATCAGGAGGGGGCATAGAACCCCTAATTAAAGTAATCAAATCTTCTGCCATTTTAAGCATATGCTTCTTGGGCACAGTACCTGAAGAGCTAGGGGTAACACCAACTGAAGCCAAACCTGGCCTGCCCCTGGGAGAAGCCTTTGAAACAGAAGGAGAGGGCCTAGCCACCCTAGGAAGGGAGGGGAGTATAGTAACCTGAGAAGCCCCCTCAGCCTGACTTGCCTCCTGAGAGGCCACATCTTGCAATAATAAGGTCTCACCCTGGGAACACAAAGAAACCTCCAGTGGAGCCACCGGCTCCACTGACACCTCTAAAGAACCGGCGTCCGGTACAGACGGTTCTTCTAGCCTAGGCTTGACTGCCTTGTCCTTGCGCTTCTTCGAAGAAGCGGGCGTCGGAGCATCCGATGGCATTTTATAATTACACCGCTTCCCAAAGACTAACCTTGCACAATCCAACCTTCTCTTTATAGTGCGTTTATTAAATCTAGCACAAGAGCGACAGCCAACAACGTCGTGCTCAGGCCCTAAGCAAGGAATACACAAAGTATGATAATCTCTATGTGGTATCTGTTTCCCACAAGAAATGCAATTATTGACTTTTTCTGACATCCGGTAAATCACTGAGGCAAGAAAAAACTAAAATATTCCCAACGGGGTACTTAGCCAACTTTGAACTCGGTCTGAAACTTCGAAATCGAAAAATCTCAGAACGCCAACCGGCACTTGCAATGCTGCTTCTGCATCGGACCATGCGGCAAAAAAGACTGAGGATATGACGTCGGTCATGCGCATTTGTACCCTGACGTCCTGATGTCAGTCAAATGCGCCTTGACCGACGTCAGCCTTATACTTTGATATTCGGGCCGACCGAGGACAGCGGACTACCCAAGTGTAAGGACTGCAGCAATGTGAGATGAAGAACATCAGCTTTAGAGAGAGGTGTGGTCTAAGTGGCTAGATTATCTGCCATGCAGCCAGATTTAAGGTTCTGAGTTGACTGTTTTGTTGGGTCAGAAAATGAGGAATTTGAGGTAAAGGCCAGGCTGGGCCTTGAGACAAGCTCTTTAGGATTGGGTACAAGTGCTGGCGTGGCCAGTCTGGGGCAATCAGGATCATTTTTGGCTTCTCTTGTCTGACTTTTAGGAGCACCTTGGGAAGAAGAGGCAGTGGAGGAAAGGCATAAACTGTCAGGGTTTTCCAGCTGAATGATAGAGCATCCACTTTCCATGCTTGTGAGTGATAAGTTCTTGTGCAGAATCTCTGTAGTTGGCAGTTGTGAGGGGAGGCAAAAAGATCTATGTCTGGGCATCCTCATTTCCTTGTTATCATGCTGAAGCCCTGTGGGTTTAGTTTCCATTCGTGAGGATCCATGAGATTTCTGCTTAGTTCGTCTGCCAGTGTATTTTTCATTCCTGGCAGGAATTGTGCCTGCAGATGTACTTGATAGGTCAGTGCTGTGTTCCACAAAGTCATGGCTTGCCTGCAGAGGGGGTAGGAATGCGTGCCCCCTTGCTTGTTTATGTACCACATAAAGTACAGTTTTGTACCTACCATAAATGTAGATGTTCGAGTGCTCATACAGCTGCAGTCATAACAGATGGGTTATCCTGCCGTCAGGCGGGTCCTCGGTCGGCTGAATTCCAAAGTCTAGGTCCGGCGTCGGTTGTCGTCGCTTCCTCCCTGACGTCAGTGCGGCAGGGGGTATAAAAGAGGCAGCCAACACCATTTTCTTCAGTTTTTCTTGCCCCAGATGTCAGGTGCCCCCAGAAGGAAGGCAAACATAATGTTATGCAAAAATGCAATGTTGATAAATCAAAAAACAGTAGTTGCAAGCAAATACACCATAAAAGAGTACCCCAAAAGGTTATATGAAAAGGGTTTGTCATAAGGCCTGTCCTAAGAGGGGTTGGAGGGAGGGAAACCTGGACTGCAGCTGTATGAGCACTCGAACATCTACATTTATGGTAGGTACAAAACTGTACTATGTTCATCGTGCATACAGCTGCAGTCATAACAGATGGGTAGAATCCCAAAGCTAAGTAAGGGTGGTAGGCACTAAGTGGAACTAGGAGGGGCTAGGATGCCCTGCAGGACTGCTGTGGCAAAGCCTGCTCTAGATTTAGAGTATAGTGGGAGGTGATAGTGCTTGGAGAAAGTGTGCACTGAACTCCAGGTGGCTGCTTCCAAAATATCCTTGGTAGGGACCCCCCTGAGGAAGGCTGCAGAGGTAGCTGTGGCTCTGGTGGAGTGGAATCTGATGCATGCACGCACAGTTTTTCCATGAAATGAGTAACAAAAGCGTATGCAGTGGGCTATCCATTTTGAAATTGTCTGTTTGGAAATAGCCTTTCCTTGAGCACCTGCAGCATAGGACACAAAGAGTTGCTCAGATTTCCTGAATGGCTTTGTCCTGTCCAAATAATATGAAGTTGTCTGTGAATGTCCAAGGAATGTAGTAGTCTTTCCCCTTTGTTTTGTGGATTAGGATAAAAGGTACGTAAGTGGATAGTCTGATTCAAAGCTACACTGGATACTACCTTTGGCATAAAGGTAGGGTTGGTTCGTAAGAAAACTCTGTCCTGATGGAAAATGATGAATGGTTGCACAGCCATGAGGGCCTGTAGCTCCGAAACCCTGCGAGCTGAGGTGATAGCCAGAAGAAAGGCTGTTTTCCATGACAAGTACTGTAACTCTGATGAAGAAGCTGGCTCGAAGGGAGGAAGGGTCAGCTTTTCCAATACGAAGTTGAGGTCCCAAGCAGGGACTGGTAGTTTCCTAGGGGGTTTTATATTCATTGCCCCTCTGAGGAACTGCCTTAAGAGAGGATGAGAGAATAAAGGAGGATCTGTGCTGTATTGTGCAGAAATGGCTGAAGCGTGGATCTTGATGGAGGAGAAGGAAAGCCCATTGTTTAACATCTCAGCTAGGTACTGTAAAATTTGAGGTATATTTATTACCCAAGGATTCTGTCCCTTCTTTTGATTCCAGGCACAAAATCGTTTCCATTTGGCGGAGTAGGCCTTTCTAGTAGAAGGTCTTCTGGCCTCCAAGATGACATCCTGCACCTCCTTGGAGAGGAGAAACTGTTGGGAAATCAAGGAATTCTCCATGCAGCTAGATTTAGAGTTTTGAGAAATGGCAGGCCTGTCTAAATTCTGAGTTTCCCTGCCAGGAGTGGCGTCGGTATCTGTAGTAGGAATGGGGGCCGAGGAGCCTGCGACCTCAGGTACTGAAGACACCGGTAATGCATAGTCATCGGTACTCAGGGGCTGCGTAGGCGCCTCGCTGAGTACCAGAGAACCGGTAGTCGGCCTTAGCGTGGTATCAGTAGGTGGTGCGGACCTCGTATGCCGGTCCTTATCTTTGCGTTTTTTGCTCAAAACTGGAGTCGGAGTATCCGACAACATAATATAATTACATTTTTTGCCAAAAAAGTGAAGGGCGAACTCCGCCCGACGCTTAATAGTGCGTTTGTTGAATATAGCACAAAAACGGCAGGCCGAGACGTCGTGGTCTGGGCCTAAGCAAGGAATGCAAAGGGAATGAAAATCCTTATGCGGTATTTGCTTCCCACATGAAATGCAATTATTAACTTTGTCTGACATCGGTCTGAGGCAAGAAAAGTTTCCCCAACGGGGTACTTAGCTTTCAAGAAGACTTCGGCTGAAATACTTTCGTAAATCTCAGGAGCTGGCCGACCGGCACTTGCGAACTGCTTCTGCTTCGGGCACCGCACGGCAAGAAAGACTGAAGAAAATGGCGTCGGCTGCCTCTTTTATACCCCTGCCTCACTGACGTCAGGGAGGAAGCAACGACAACCGACGTCGGACCTAGACTTTGGAATTCGGCCGACCGAGGACCCGCCTGACGGCAGGATAACCCATCTGTTATGACTGCAGCTGTATGCACGATGAACATCTGTGGTATTGTCCATCTTTAGTAATAGTTGTCCTGGATATAGCAGATCCTTGAAGGCTGTCAGGGCATTCTGTACAGTTAGCATCTCTTTTTGATTGATGTGAAGATGCATTTGTTCCTTGTGCTAAGTGCCTTGAATACATTTTCCTGCCATGTGTGCCCCCCAGGCATAATCCGATGCATCTGTTGTTATTGTCTGCCTGGCTGTGGGTAAGGTGAAAGGCTGTCCCTTGTTGTGGTGACAGGCCAGTGCCCACCATCGAAACTCCTGTTGCAGGCATGGAATTAGAGTTATTATTGTTTCCAGGCTGTGGCAATGTTGAGTCCAAACACTTTTTAGATACCATTGTAGTTTCCTCATATGCAGTCTTGCATTGGAATTAGTAGAATGCAGGAGGCCATGAAGCCCAGGGCCTGCAGAATTTTTCTTGCAGGGAGCTGGGTCTTTGCTGCCATCATTTGAAAGTAATGAGTCAGTTGCCTTTGTTTGTCTGGCGTGAGATAAGAAATCTGGGCAGTTGTATTTAAGCTTGCACCCAGGAATATTATCTCTTGAGAGGGCACTAGTTTTGATTTCTTTTCGTTTACTGTGTACCCTAGGCAAACTAGTAATCTTTTTACAAATGCCAGATGCTTTAGTAGAATGTCCTTTCTCTCTGCTTGAATAAGGCAGTCGTCCAAGTAGGGATATATTTGAATTCATTTTTGTCTGCAAAATACAATTACTGGTGCCAGGCATTTTGTGAAGACCCTGGGCACAGTAGATAAGCCAAAGGGCAGTGCAGAGAATTGTTAATGCATTGAGCCAGCTATGAATCTGAGGTATCTTCTGCAAGATAGTCTGATGGGGACATGCAGGTATGCCTCCTTGAGGTCCAAAGTAACTAGCCAAGCGTTCTTGCCCAGCATGGGAAGAAGTTGCTACAGTGTTAACGTTTTGAATTTTGGAACATCCAGGAAGGTATTTAGGATTGACAGGTCCGGTATTGGTCTCCAGGTTTTTTCCTTTCTGGGTACCAGGAAAAGTCTTGAGTAAACTCCTTGTCCCTGTTCTTGCTGTGGTACTCTTTGAATAGCTCTCATGTCCATGAGCGCAGAAATTTGTTTTTGCGCCTCTGCCCATTGGTTTTGTGGCAGGTCCGGCATACCTTTTGATTTTGGAAGGGTGTGAAAGTGGAACCTGTAACCCTGAGAAACAATATTCAGTACCCACTTGTCCTGGGTGATCATGTGCCAAGTTTGTGAGAAAAATGCTAGTTTTCCCCCCTAAGGGTGCTGCCAAAAGGTAAGTGCTTGGCATTTGTAAAGGGAAGTCATTGGGACTGTTTACTATAAGGTTATGATTTGTCTTCTCCTCCTTTGGGGGCTGAAGCACCCCATTATTTAGGTCTGTATGAACCTTGGGGCTGAGATCTGCCTCTTGGGTGTCTGTATCTGCCTCTTTGTGGCCTGTCTGACACTGGAAAGGACCAATTTTTTGAAGGCCAGTTTCTGCTAAACCTAGGTGGTTGAACCTGTAAGAAATCCTTTACTGTCTGTATTGATTTTGCTTTATCCTCCATTTTCTTTAACACCTCTTCTGCCTTAACACCAAACAAAGTATCATGCTGTAGTGGAGCATCCAATAATTTTACTTTAACATGTTCAGGTAAACTTTGTTCTTTCAACCAAGCATGCCTTCGAATGACACAGCCTGTAACTGCGGCTCTACAAGAAGCCTCTAATGAATCAAAACCGCAGAGTATGCTTTCCCACTTGTTAACTGCATGCAATAAATCCTGCATTTCCTTATTGTCAGGACATTCTGAGTTTGTAAGCATTTTCTGTTTTAACAAAGACATGAGGTACTGTTGATATTTAAGCATGTGAAACTGGCAGTTTAAAGCCCTTACAGCTAAAGTAGCAGAAGTGTAAACTTTTTTCCCCCATCTATCCAGAGCTCTAGAATCCCTATCAGAGGGGACAGGGTTTTTTGCAGTGGAAGCCTTAACCCCTTTGGGACCCTGAGAAATTGTTTCTGGGTCAGTAGCAGGGTTTTTATAAAGAAATTTATGAGAGTCTGGGACCCTGTAGTACCTGTCTGGCTTGACCGGTGCAGGGGGTAAAGAATTAGGAGACAGACTGAATTCAGAGAAAAGATCATCAACAATATCAAGCACAGGGGGGATAGCCAGGGGCCTGTGCTGGGGCAATAAAAGAAAGTCTCTGAGCCTTTTCTTGGATTCTGAATAATCCTGGCTCTCCCAATGGAAATGATCCCTCATGGTGTGCAAGGTTTCCCCAAAAGAATAATCTTCAGGTGGAGAGGCTGAAGGTATAGATTTCTTCAGCATCGGAGTCCTCCTAGGGAGGGAGAGAATATCCCTGATCAGAGGAGGAATCAGAGGAAATAGAAACCTGGTCAGAGGAGTCATAGTCAGTGTCTTGCCTAGGCCTTTTATCAGGAGGGGGATGGGAACCCCTGATCAAAGTAATTAGGTCCTCGGCCATTTTAAGCATCTGTTTCTTTGGCATGGATGACTGTCCAGGAGAATGCTGTACTTGTTTCCTTGTCTTTAGTGGTGTTTTCGACTTTGCCTTGGCTGCTGTAGTGGACTTAATAGTAAGTTGTGAAGGTCTGAAAACACCCTCAGAAGCCGATGCCTGCTCAGCGGCTCCGGACCCATCTGAGGGAATAGTTTCCGCAGGCCCAATACCTTGAGTTTCCAGAGGCCTAGGTGTCTCCACGTGGGAGTCAGGTACGGCCTGTGGCTCTGAGGTAGTGGGTGCCAGGGGCTGCGAAAGTGCCTCACTGAGAACTGGCGACGGACCTAGAAGAGGCTTTGTCGTCGGTTTTGGACCTCGGATGCCTGTCCTTTTCCTTGTCTTTGCGTTTTTTATGAATTGAGGTCGTCGGTTGCTCCAACGACATAATGTAGTTAAACCTTCGGCCAAAGTAATGTAAAGCAAAATCAAACTGATGCTTAATAGTGCGTTTGTTGAATCTAGCACAAAACCGACAACTAGTGACGTTGTGGTCAGAGCCTAGGCAAGGAAAACAGTAAGAGTGAAAATCCTTATGAGGTATTTGCTTCCCACAAGAAATACAATTGTTAACTTTTACTGACATCGGTCTGGAGCAAGAAAATGTTTCCCCAACGGGGTACTTAGCTTTATTGAAGACTTCGATTCTGAAATTCGATTTAGAAAATCTCAGGAGTCGGCCGACCGGCACTTGCGAACTGCTTTTGCTTCTGGCACCGCGCGGCAAGAAAGACTGAAGAAAATGGCGTCGGCTGCATCGTTTATACCCCTGGCGCACTGACGTCAGGGAAGAGGCGACAGCAACTGACGCCGGACCTAGACTTTGGAATTCTGCCCGACTGCGGGTAGCCTGCCAGTAGGATAACCCAAGTGTAATGACTGCAACAGTGAAACACGATGAACATCATTACCATTCTCTTCACTGTAGCGCAATCTTGGAGTTAGCATATTAAAGTTGCAGTGGGTGTGGGTGGTGCAGCGGGGACTGCCCCCCTGCAAAAACATGGTTTTACATGTTTTTTTTTTTTTTTTTAGTTCATTTCTTAATTTCGAGATTTCACAAACTTGAGATTGTGGCCTTGATTTTATGAATTTTGAAATTGTGACATTTTGAAATTAAGACCTGGACCTATATACCTATATAGTGCTAGGCTAACTGCCCTTGTGAGCCATTTTAAGCCTAGATATAATTATCCCTTGTGAGACTCAAACCCTGCACCTTGTGTTTGCAAGGCAAACACCTTAACCATTAGGCCACCCTTCCAACATATATACACACACACACACATATACATATAAAGACAAAGGAACTTTTCAACACCACTTTCGTTCTTAATTTAATAAAAGAACTTCATCTCTTGCAGTCTGGCCTTGAGGCTTAGGATTTGCAGGTACATCTCTGGGCTTACAGATAAATGCCTCAGGATCACTCTCTCCAGAGCTTATTACTGAAGTTCTTCCATAACTTTTTTCTGTTAAACATCACTAATGTTATGAGTTACATGTACAAACAGTTACAAGCATACAAAAACACCAACTAGGGTGGGGGTGGATAGGTTTCTTACCATATTACTCAACCCTAGAAATAATTACAAAAGGTATACGGATGCAGCTTTCTTCCTGGTGAAGAATAATCAGCTCTTAAAGGAGAACCACACCCCAAAACTGGAAAAAACATGCTTTTCAGCATAGCTTGAACATTTCTGCAATTCTAATGTCTCTTTATCAAAGTAAGTGGTTATTATATTATTATATTATATTATATATTATTATATTATATTATATTATTATATTATTTTATTATACATACCCAAATTATGGAACTCCCTCCCACCCACAATTACCTCCGTACCATCATGCACCCACTTCAAAACTTTACTAAAAGCACACCTAAAAGCATGCTGGCTATGCCCTTGCAACTCCCACTCTAATATCACCCACCCCATCCAACCACTACCTTTCTTTCCACTCCACTAACTACCTTGATTATAGCAAGCTCAGATGCTCATAAGCCTAGTGCTTATTATACAGCAGGAACTTCTTATTTTAACATTTGTTAATGTCTGTTATGTACTTCACAGATAAAGATTCTAGTTGTCTACTGATGTACTATGTTCTTCATCTGTAAATATGTTGTAAGTAATTGCTATGTAAATTGTTAATCGCTATGTAATCCAATGTAACTACTGTCTGTTTATTTTAACTGTGGAGCTTTTCTCCCCGGGCCTCCGCTGAAAATGGACCTACGTCCAGTCGGACACTCCCGGTCAACAAATATAAATAAATAAATAAATTATTGCTTTTTAATTTATAATCTCCAAGCCAACAGTCACTGAAGTCAAGATAAATTGAATGAATTGAAACTTTAAAAACTTTTTGTAAACATCCAACACTTGTTTACAAAAAGTTTTTAAAGTTTTATTTCATTAAATGTATCTTGACTTCAGCGACTGTTGGCTTGGAGATTATTTATTCAGTTTTTGGCCAACATCCCCTATTTCGTTATTGTTTTATCTCAAAATGCCTTGAAAGGGAGGCTGCCAAAGGCATGTATATGGATTTTGTTTTACGGTCAATCCCTTCACTTTCCTTATGTCATTCGAGAGTGACAGGGAGAAATGCCTACGATGAGATATCACATTCCATTTTTCTCTCTTATCAGCTTACAACAGTACAGTGACTGCCTACTTCTGACTGTCAGCATCAATCTGCATTTTTAATTAATTTGCTTCCTTTGACTTTTATTAGTGGCCATATCTGATACAGCAATTTAGGAAATGTTTGAATAACAGGCTTGAAAATATAGCTGAGTTAATTGTTCTTTCCAAAGTAACAACTGTAGTGTAGTTTAGCGTTCAAGTGTGAGAAATCTGACCACTGTTATTAATAGGTGTTACTTGGGTTGAAATGGTTTGTGTTGCATTCATAATTTTTAATACTGTAGCTAGAATGAGAGTCTTTGACATTAATCTTCCATCCCCAATTCACTGACTCGTCTCAACAAAACACTGTATGCAGTGTTGCAACAAAACACAAGAAACATGCACTTTTACAGAATACACACTGTAGAAAAAATGCAAAATCAAATACTGATAGAACACATGAAGAGTAAGAAGTTAATATTTTCCTTTTTTTGTGACGTCATAATTAAAAAAAAAACACTAAGCGTAAGTTTTCAGATGCAAGTGAACAAGAAAACACAAGCTCGAAAACCCTGCTTTTGTTCAGACTTGAGGCTATACTATTCATCTGAGGTGTGATGCTAGCAATCTACGACTGATAAGGCACATTTAAATAAATACCATTGTCTGAAAGTTATTGTTTTCTTAATTGCTCTGTGTTTGGAATAAGTGATCTAACCTAATTACTCTGCTACCCTTAGTAGCCTTCATGATGTAACAGATGAAAAAACAAATGCAGGAAAGAAAGGCAAACAGAAACAAGTTTGGATATAAAACAAATGGAATAATAATTAAATTATGATTTTTCTGTGTGTGATGTAGTTAGCTTTAGTGCTAGATTACAAGGAAGGAAAATCACTTTGGAAAGAAAAACTTGACATTAGAGTGGAGTTCTTCAAAATAATTCATCAAACACACTTTTCAAATAACTTTTTTTGTTTGAAATTACGTTATTTTAAGTGATTTTCACTGAAACATGGTGCACTTTTGAAGCAGTCTTCATTAATACATAATGTGAGCCTCTATCCCTACAATTAATGCCTCAAGCTATCTAACATTTTGGAATTCAGATAACTGACAAGAACAGCTGATAACAAGTGTGTCTGTTCACTCAGACAAGAAAAAAAGGAGAAATTCTCAAACAGGACATGGAAAAAATATTTGTACAGATCTAAACTAAGAATCTAATTTGACTATTGTGTTGTGGAAAAAAAACATGCTGGCATCTGTGTGTTCCCTTCACAAGTGTGCAAAGTTGCTGCAATTAAAATGGATTAGTTGACCTTAGATTTCAAGTAGCTAATCGCTAAACTGTTAATGTAGGTAATCCGATTCCACAATAGGATTAGGATTTAGGATTTAGTATGTTCCATTATATGTCTGATAGCAGAAAAGCTGCAGTATTGTTCTCTACTGACAGACAACGCTAAATGGGGGAGGGGGCAGTGGAGAGCTACTGCAAGACAAACCTTGTATAACTGTAAAGGGATTCTACTAGCTGAATTTTAAAAGGATGCCTGCAATAAATATCTGTAGAATAGACTGTGGCACAGGTCAATATGTGATTGATTGTTTCACTGTCCCCTTTCTCTGGTTCACTGTTCAAAGATAAGATTGGCTTCTCTCATACAGTATATAATAATGGATAGGTCGGAATAAAAAGTCACTGCTCAGAGCAGTCTTTGAACAAGTAAAAGGAATAGACACTCACACCCACCCACACACACACACACACACACTCTAAGCAACTTTTGTCGTAAAACACATTCTTGTAACATATGTAGAAAAATATTCTAAACATGTGGCTCTCGTACACTTATAGCCACCAAAAAGTTTTCTGTCTCTCTCACACACACACACACACACACACACACACACACACACACACACACACACACGCACACACACACACGCACACACGCACGCACACACGCACACAAACTCTCTCTCTCTAAGCATTTGTTGTAAAACACATTCTTGTAACATACAGTAGAGAGTCGATTATCTGAATGTCGATTATTCAAAACGTCAATTATCTGAACACAGCCTTCCAAATTTTTCAGGTAGGAAAACTCAAAAGTTTGAATATGTTAATGTTATATGTATTCGCTTGTGCGTGTGTTTTGAGCTTGTAGCCCACTTGTGTGTAAAAAATAATCTTTATTGTCCACTGGAATCGCTTTATGGTTGAAAAGTGTAATCCCTGTGTGCAAAAAAAACAAGATTTTATATATTTTTTTATCCGGTTCAATTACGTTTGATTATCCGAACTACCCTAGGTCCCAATTAGTTCAGATAATCAACTCTAGACTATATGTAGAAAAATATTCTAAACATGTGGCTCTCATACATTATGCCACCATTTCTCTCTCTCTCTCTCACACACACACACACACACACACACACACACACACACACACACACACACACACACACTAAGCAGCTACTCTGATAAAACATGCAATCTGTGCAGCAGGTCTAGAGAAACAGCATACACTAAAAACATGGCTCTCAGATTACACCTAATTTCCATACATTCTCAAAGACTAACAGACACACAATATTCTCTGTCCATACCTCTCGCTACATGTCAGGAATTAGTAACTCATCCAACAGACTCACAAACTAATGGGATGTCTGAGTCTGTGAGCGCGTACACACACACACACACACACACACACACACACACACACACACACACACACACACACACACACAGTCTCTCTTGCTTTATGCAAAGCACACTAACCACATGGCTCTCTCATATACTCCTAGCCTCCTTACAGTCTCTCTCTCTCTCTCACACACACACACACACACACACACACACACACACACACACACACACACACACACACACACACACAATAAGCAAGTTTTGTAGAATATACACACACTGTGCAACATCTGTAGAGAAACTGCAAACACTAAACACAATACATACAGCAGTTTCTGACAAGCTGGAGAAAAAAAAGAGGTTGGCATAATAGTTAAGGTATTTACCTTACAGACACAAGGTGCAGGGTTTGATTCTCATATGGGGTAATTGGCTAGGCTTAAAATGGCCTACAAGGACAGTTAGCCTAGTACTAATCTATGATCCTATGAAAAATCCAAGAAAAGAGTGAATCTCAAATATCGCTCTTCTCATTTAAACTTCTTTTTGGAAGGGGAGCAAACTCCCCCCAAACGTATGAATACCAACTCCAAAATCACCATACATCAGAGTAAAGGGAATATCCCGAAAAATGGCAATCTCACACGTAGTATATATATATCTATATAAGTCGTGTTTTTTTGGCCCTTCAGTCTCCATCTTTCTCAAATGGTTACCCACATAGACAGATGCAGACAGAGATATTCACAATATTCCCTGCATATACCTCTCCCTACATGTAAGGGGTTAGTAACTCATCTCTCAAACTCACAAGTTAATGGCATATTCTTTCTTACATATTTGTGTATATGAACACACACACATAAACAGAAATGCATATGACGTTGCTTTAGCATTTTTTTTTCTGCTTGAATATGAAGATGATCCATTACTGTTTTGCAAAAGATATAACCAGTGAACAATTTAGATTTCTCCATGCCAGAGATTAAATAAAACCAACTTATGTGCGACTCCCATCCCCAGAATAGTATTCAGTCTGAAATACACTGATGTATATGAAAATACGGTATGATAACAGGAGATCACAAGTCTGTCCATACATTGCATTAGTCCTTTGCAGCTGCTGCTGACCCCCCCCCCTGAATTTAAACCGTTATTCCATTTATCTTAGGTTTGGCTTGTCCAGCCTTTGTTTTGCTGTGTTGTCTAGTCTTGGAACCACTGCAGTCTCTGGATGGTGAACAAAAGTTTAACCCAAACTTTTTTGCCAACTGTGTGTGTGTGTGTGTGTGTGTGTGTGTGTGTGTTTATCTATGTATGATGTATGTATATATGAGTATACACACTTGTGATTGACAATTCACTTTGGCATAGCTGATTGAAAACCAGGCAATCGTACATTACTACTGCTTTTTTACTGTGCAAGTTTGCAGAACAGCAGGGATCAGGGCTTTTGCCCTTTTCCTACAGTAGTGTGATCTTGGAGTTGCTAGGTGTTATGGGCAGGGGATGTGGGGTCACAAGGAGGTTTGCCACCCCCATGCAAAAAAATATTTAATTTGCATAATTTTTTTCCCATTTGACTTTTGAATAGTTATGCTTGATATTTTATCATTCAGCTGTACGAGTACTTGAATATGTCAAATAACACACAAAATATATATATATATACACACACATGTACTATATAAGCATACACAGACACGCACACAAACACACACATGCTTATGTGTATGTACAGAACTTACAGCAGCACTTAACACACACAGTTATTCTGTCTCAGATACCTGGCATCATTGTTCTGGGTGGTGTGACAGCCAGAACCAGGCACATAAAGCTTGGCAGATGGAGTGCTGGGTGAAGTGTTGGATGACTCCAGCACACATATGACCACTAACATAAAGGCTCTGAGATTCCTTGACTTTTATCAATGTGAATGCTCTGGAACAATATTCCCACTAGGGGCTTAAATATCTTTGACACAGTACTCACAAACATGGGAAAGCGTTGCACCCCCCACCACAAGCATAATGTCCACCTTGGTAAGATCTGATCATAAACTGGTCTCCTTTGAAATAAATGTAATGGTAGTACTCCTCATCAAACCCTAAAACCCTGAATAATTTTCCCAAGGCAATTACCTTCTATTAAGTGATAGCATAGGTAATTTTAAAGCTCCCCCTAACCCTGAAAACATGAAGGCCTATGCAGAAATACACATGAATGCCCTGTACAACCACTTACAACTGCATAGAAACAGCATTTGCTGACCAAACTAAATCCAGGTCTAGTCAGAAAAACAAACCACCCTAGTGGACCTCTGTCATAAACAGAGTATACAACAGAAGCAAAAAAATCTCGTCTGGAAGTAATTGGGAAGGAGCACAACAGAGAAAGAAATCCCTCATTAGTCTCAACAGGCAAATCAGGGAACTAGTCACAAGTCTCAAAAGCTAAATACTAACTAGACCGAAACAGCCTCTTAAGCAAACGATAACCACAAAGCATTTCTTCTTATGTCCAGAATCCTAATCCTAAGGGATATGCTCAACAATGTGCTGAGTTGACTGTAGATGGTGCTACCTATACTCAGTCCAAAGAAATAGCAAACCTGCTGGCTGATAAATTCAGCTCAAATTTCACACCCTCATCACCTCCCCATAAAATATTCCCTACCATTTCTTTGCCTGTTATCACAAAAGAATAGGTCATCACTGCACTCTCTAAAGCTAGAAACATGGCATTAATGGGCCCTGACGGAATCCCTGAGTGCCTATTACACAGCTTGAAACATGACCTAGCAGACCCACTAGGATCTCTATTTAACCTCTGTTTCCAGACAGGCTTTGTCCCAGTAGACTGGAGGACAGTAACAATCATCCCTCTCACAAGGGGGGACCCTCAACTGACCCAGGAAACTACCGACCCACAAGTCTGACCAGCCTGAAATGCAAGGCTTTGGAAAGGATAATCCTGGACCTGATTAACAATGACATAGGGAATCTCCAGACTCTAGACCCAACTCATTTCAGCTTTGTCAAGGGCAGGTCCTGCTTGCTCAGTCTGGTGGACTTCTTTAAGAAGGTCACTACGGCCATGGATGAGGGTAACAGTGCATACAGCCTACTTTGACCTAGCCAAGGCAAGGCATTTGACACAATACCCCACTTGGGTATTATAGATAAACTCACAAAATTGGGCATAAACTTCTGTGTCAACAGACGGATTGCCATATGGCTCACAGATAGGACACATGTTGTTAGAATGGGGGAATCCACGTCCAGCAAGAGGCCAGTCACCAGTGGAATACCACAGAGCTCAGTGCTGGGCCACCTCCTGTTTGGAATATACTTCTCACATGTCAAGGCAAATGCAGATGTCATTTGGCTGACCAGTTTGTTCATGACTGCAAGTCTGGAGCCATCACAGACTCCCCAAATGATGTTGATAAACTACAGAAAGGTCTGACATAGACTAATGACTGGTGTCCAGAGCCATGGCCTCAAACTAAATGCAAAGATAGCACTCACTTAAGAGTGAACCTATTGGTGAGAGATCTGGGTACTCAAATAGTAATCTGAACTTTGACCATCATGTGTCTACTGTGGTGAGGAAATCCTTCTATGTGGCTCAGTTTATAATTTATTTATTTGCAGTTGGTTTACCAGGATGGTCCATTGGGCCAAAAGAGCCAGTTTTCAATGGAGTCCTGTGGAGAAAAGCTCCAGAAACAAAAACACAGCAATACAATCAAACAAAAATTATAAGTTGCAGCGTTTTACAGTAGGTACAAAAATACTAGGAAAGCAAAGTAGTAGAGAAACATTTCATTTAACTATAAAATTACTACATCAAAAGATTACCATCAAAGTTTTGGTTATGTAGAGGATTTCATTAGACAGAGACAATGTTTGAGATAAATGTGTTGTAGAAGGTGTAGGATAATTGTTTACACATTGGTTGATCCTTGGTAAAAGAAAAATGTATGGAGTTGGAAGAGAAAGAGATGGAGAGGTGGAGAGAAATTAAGAGGGGTGGGAGCAGGAGCATGCCCACTGAGATATAAGGTGTGAGTGGTGAGACTTTTTAAATGAAGAGAGGTTTGTGGTGGTACGGATGGATGGAGGTAGGGAGTTCCATTGATGTGTGAGGGTGAAGGATAGGAGATTCTTGCCTGGGGAATAAGTAGGTTTATGCAGTACAATTAGGTTTTGATTACTGGATCGTAAGAGTCTGTTAGGGAGGTGCAATTTGAGGGTTGAGGATAGGGAGGGATTAAAATGAGCTTGTGGGCGTGAGTGAGTTGAATATAGGAGAGATAATTGGGCAGTTCTAACCAATTTAATTTTTGAAGGGCTACGCAGTGATGGGTAGTAGATTTTTGGCTTGTGACAAACTTTGCTATTTTGTAGTAGCAAAGGGAGAGTCTTGTCTTAAGAGAGGATTGTAGGTTTGTCAGAAGTGCAGTGCCATAAAGAAGAGAAGGGATGAGATATGTGGAGGAGAGGGTGAGCTTAGTAGAAGGAGTAAGGTAGCGATTGTGGCGGTAAAGCATGCCAAGTTTTTGGTGGGTTTTTTTGATACTTATTTGTAGGTGAGAGCTGAATTTAAGCTGGTCATCAATTTGGACACCTAGTAATTTTGCTTCAGATACTAACTTGAGAGATGTACTGTTATGGCTTCTGATGGAGAATGAATTTTTGTCGATACTGGTTGATTTTGTAGGGGTAAATATCATTAGTTTGTTTTTTGAGGCATGGAGTGCTAAGAGATTGTCTAACATCCATTGTTCAGTGGTAGAAAAAGCTTCTTGGGTATGCTTTATGAGTGTGGGGATGGAGGTAGCAGAGCATATTATAGCCAAGTCTTTGGCGTACTGGATAAGTTTAGCATTAGGGACTGAGTGATGGAAATCATTTAAAAATATATTGAAGAGGAGGGGACCCAGTATGGAACGCTGGGGAACACCAGTGGGGGTGTCAAGGAAGGAGCAAGTGGCTTTTTTCCATTTGACTGCTTGCTGTCTATGTGAGAGGTAACTGTTGAACCAATTGATGGTGGAGAGGAAAAGGTTTAGATTAGAGAGTTTAGCTAGGAGAAGGTTGTGGGATATAGCATCAAACACCTTGGCGAGATCAAGTAGGGGTGTGGATACTGCGCAGCCAGAGTCTCGGGCTTTGTTAACAACGTCTAAGAAGGAAAGAAGGGCAGCTGTAGTACTGTGACCAGGTCTAAATCCATGCTGTTTTGGAGAAAGTAAATGATTGTCGGTAAGGTAGGGAAGGAATTGTAGGTAGATACATTTTTCAAGGAGTTTAGAGATGGGAGATAGGATGGCAATAGGGCGGAAGTTTGTAGCATTAATGTTGTTACCCCCTTTATGCATAGGTATGATGAATGCCTTTTTCCATAGTTGGGGTATGTGACTTTCTTGGCTAGATCGGTTAATTAGTATACTGATGGGTAAGGCAATAGCATCAGCGGCTATAGATAGAAAGTGTGAGGGTATGTTATCAGGGGCATTGGAGCATGGTTTTAGCTTCTGGAGAAGTTTTTTATGGTAGAGATGGGTATGGGTTTTATGGAGAAAGGAGGGGGTTGGGGGGTAGAGAAATTAGAGAGTGATGGAGAGAGTGAGACCAGGGGAGGGGATGTACAGGTGTGGTGTTGGTAGAGAAGGAGGAGGTTAGTTTGGAAACTGAGTCGATGAAAAAAAAGAGTTAAATTGGGTGGCCAGATCTGTATCTGGGGCATCAGGATCTGGACAGGGGTTTTCTTTTTTGCCAGGGTTAAGGAGAATGGAGATACTATTCCAGACTTTTTGTGGATTTGTTTTATGGGTATTTTGTAGTGAGGTGAAGTAAGGTTTTCGGTCTGTACTAACAAGCCTTTTGACTTTATTGCAAAGTGATTTGTACTCACAGAGAGAGGAGGGAATCTTATTTTTCTGGTGGTATGACCAGGCTTTACCTCTAAGTTGCATAGCTGCTAGTGTATTTTTTGTTAGCCAGGGGACTGTTTTGGTTTTTATTCTTTTGGATTTTAGGGGGGCATAGCTGTCTAAGAGGTCTAGGAAAGTTGAGTTGAAGTAGGTAACAGCATTTTCTAGGGGTAGAGTTCTTAGACGGCTCCAATTTATTGATTTTAGAGAGTTGGAAAAGGTAGTGGGATTGAAGTCTTTTAGGTAGCGAGTGGGGATATAGTTATGAGATGATTGCAGAGGGGAAGTAAGGCACTGAGTAAATGTGGGGAGGTGGTCACTGAGGCATCAGGAAGTATGCTGTAGTCAGAGAAATAATGAGAGTGAGAGACTAAGATCCAGTCAAGGATGCTACCGCTGGAATGATCTTTAGAGGGTCTGGTTATAGAGTTGATAAGTTGTGAAAAATTATAAAGGTTGATATTTAGGGAGGTGGAGGGAGACTGAATAGAGGACCAGTTAATGTTTGTGTCTCCCAGTATTATAGTTTTGTTGCTAATATTTGTGGAAAGCCAAGATAGGATATGTTCGAGTACTCAGATGTTGTCTCCTGGGGGAATGTACAGTGAGGCTATGCATATGTGCTTGTGTTTATTTACATGAAGTAGGGTCAGCATTAATTCAACATTTAATTATAAGTAAGGGCATGGCATCCAGATCTAAGGATACCATAGTACAACTGTACTCAGCCCCTATCAGACCAATAATAGAGTTAATGCACCCATTGGAATGTACCTCACCAGGTGCCTGCAAAAGTTAGAGCATCCTCAGAGGTTTCTCACAAAAAAAAAAAAAAAAAAAAAAAATACAGAGCATAGCCAACATGCCGTATTACTGGCCTCACCATAATCTACAATTCTAAGCCCAAAAAATGGGCAGCAGAGACTTTGTCTAGTTTACCACAAACACTGGGATTACTGAGACTGAAACAATAGTCAGTAGGCAGACAGAAGTCACCATCCTCTTTGTTAATGTGGATATACCAACACGGGCAGCACCAACATCATGGGGATCAGTGTCAGATCATCTGACTCAGGTAGAAGTTATATCAATGCCTTGGGTGGATGAGCCCATGTTGGTCACATCAGCAATGGACTGACCAGTGCTGAGGACATGGACAATAGTTGAAGTAACATTGCTGGATGTGGTGACACCTAATGGATCAATGTAAGATGCACGGTTGTCAATAGGACCAGTTTCAAGCACCCTAACAGCTGTTGGATTGACATCACATATACATGTCTACTGCATTTGCAGGACTGATATCTGTAGGTGCACATTATCTGATCATGCCAGTATATGACTTAATAGTATCCAAAGTAGTACAGTTCTAGGCTCTGTGTACTGATTAATGCTCATGCAGTAGGCCGTCCTGAAATATATATATCCAGAGGAACATGACAGACCACATTCATTCCCTTTTACTGTGGAATGAAGGATGCCTGGGACTACCAACACATGACAAGCAATTAGACTGCCAAATCATGGCATTCCAAAGTGAAGATACCCCAAAAAGACTGACCCAGTTTCATACATCATTCCTAGCCCAGTGGGACCAAACAGATGTTACCATGAATGCCTGTCAGGGAATCCAAACAAACAGCCCCATTCAAACATTTAAATATAACATGCTAACTTTTACTTTACTGTTAATACAATATTATGAGCCAGGTTAGCATTATGAGGTAAGTAACGTACCTGGAACCAAGGTTTGTATCAAGAATTGCACTCTGAAGTGGGGAGTGGAGGTAACTCATGCAACAGTTTAAAGTAAACTGAGAGTGTGACAAGCAGACTAAAATCATAACATTTCACGGAAAAGTAGCAACCTGAAAAAGCTGAAGGAAAATCGTTACGTCACAAGACAATAGCTGGCTGAGTAAGGAAACTGTGATAAAAGAGAAGTAAAAGAAACAGAAAAAAAGTTGCAGGCTCAGACTGACTCAGCTAGGAAATGGCTGTGTGGTAGTGACGGGGGTGGGGTAATCCACAGGTAAAAAAAAGTGAGATAACCAAGGAAAAAATTACTACCAAACATTTTGCAGTCTCGGATGGAAATACAAGGAGTCCAAGTTAAAAGAAATATGAAAGGGGGATAGAAATATATGGAAGGGCAGACAGGAAAAAAACAGAAGGGTATTATGTTGGACTCTGCTAATGAATCGTAGTGAAGTTAAGTCAGTGACCACACTACACGGTACACAGAACAAAAAGGGCAGGAAAGTGTGAAGAATGAGAAATTTATTGACAGCATTATGCAGTAAGCACATTCATACCTCCACATAAGAATGAGTCTTTATTTTGCACGATTTGCCGAGCAGTATGCATTGTAAGGCTGCCAGCGATATAATGAGATCTCCCACAAGGGAGCAGGCTGTTGCTGTTGGCTGCCAGGAGTCTTACAAAATGGATCACTGCAAGCACCAAGTTGATTATTACAGCCTGAATGAGGTTAAACAAAAATATTTCATTATGTGGGACCACAGACTGGTCAACCTATGCAGAAAGCTCCAGCAGATAAGAGTCGATTTTCCTTTAACGGGGAAAAAAAAACAACAGAAGTGAAAAGCAATCTTGACAGAAGCACATTTCATGTGTGCAGTTCAGTACCCATACAAATGTTTACAGAATTAGTTCAGTGTGTCGATTAAGAAAGGCTCTCAACTTCTGTTAAAGTGTGATAACTTGGAAGATAGGTGGAGTTGTTCTGAAACTGCAAGCAAAATGAGCGACCCATTAAATGGGATGTAAAATCTAATCTTGCTTGCTAGAGAATCTGTTTTAAATATGAGGGGAAAACCCCATTTTTCTGATCACTACTAATCTATGCTGGTTATAATGTTATAGAAAATCTTTGAGGTTAATAAAATTCTGATCCATGAGGAAAAGATTAAACAGCTCACAAAGCCAACGCCCATTAATCAGAGAAAAGTCTGTATCAGTCAGATCATCTGATTAAAGCCTCTGCATACTGCCTGGCAAACAGCCAGGCCATACGGTTACAGGAACAACAAACTTAAAACTGATGTTAAAAAGGCAGTGAATGTTGCAAGCTGCAAACTACAATGTACTGCCACACTGCAGAGTAGCAGAATTTAATGGTGAACTCTCCATTAACATTCAAAATAGAGCAGTCATTACCTAGAATGGTGAAACAGGCCTGGCTCAGTAATTTGTGCACTCTTTCTTTTAATCTAGCTCTAAATTTATATTTTCCCCAATGTACATACTTTTCTGTACTTATTCATGTCCTGAAGGACACCCATGTAAGAGTATGAAAGGGTATACAAAATAATGCAATGCCACAGCATGTTCTGCATATAAAATAAGAAAAGTTATTTTTAAAAATTTTTGTAAACAATGGGATGTGGCACATTCCCACATGCCAAAAGCCCCAGTTGGGACAGTCACCCATCATATTGTGAGTGTCCTATGTAGGCCTCATTCTTAACACAGGCACTACCAGATATTATGACAGCAAAATGTTAGTACAACAAGGCAGAGCTACTCTTCCTATCCCGTTTAGCACCTTTCAACAATCCCATGGGCCTGGAAGCTGCCAGACTTTATAGTACTTGTGGGTGGACATTCACCGCTATTACAAAAACAGCAAGTGGGGTGGTGCTGCATCAATACAAAACAATGCAATTTCCATGATAATTTTTTCAGATTTGCAACTACACAGGAATCAGCAGCTATTTTTGAACTGAAACTTTTTGTTTCACTGACTGGATATTAATCCATAACAAATTGATGCATTTGTTTTAAAACAAACAAAAAATGTTATCTTTAAATATTTCTACCCCATTTATGTCCCATATTTTGTCTGTGGTACATAATATATAAAGGAATGACAGTGGCTGTACACAGGCAAAGGCGTTTTTTTGTACTTCCTTTGTATCCACAAGCCTTGGTTTATGATCATAAAGAATCACTTCCATATTGTATTTATTTTTTTATTTAAGGATGGTACACTGGAGTGCACCACTGACCCCTTTTCAGCCATAGCCTTGTTACTTGTAGAGAAAAAAGGGAAATAATTACTAATATTAGAAGAATACACAAGATACATAGCAAAACATACAAAAGCAATACATGACCAAATTAACAGGTTCACAAATTCGAAAGCAGTGGTTGATACGCATTTTGATTTAGCAGTTAAATGCAAATAATCCTCATTAAATACAGCAAGACACACAATATTTGCCTTGTGGAGGGAGGTCAGACTGGATCTAAACTTATAAACAAGTAGGTTACCTCTGTTCAGTGAAAGCAAGAGAGTTTCATAGTCTGGGACCCAGAGAAGCTGTCAGGCTTTACAACACCCATGGGTGGACAATTCCAGAGTACAGACAGGGGCGAGCAAGGTGAAAGTTTGTGAGATACATATGTAAGTGCTGAAAACTGTGGTTTTGTGTTCAGCACGGAGCCCAATGTGGAAAAAATGTTCTAGGTAAAGAGCTTTGCAGAGAATGGACTAAGAGACAAGGCACACGCCGTGTGCTGTTAAGACCAGCTTTACCAAGTGGTGTTCCAAATGAGAAGACTGTATTAATAAACCTGAAAACTTTCTTCAAGAGAACTTGAGGCCTGCTGTAGTTAGTATAAGAAACAGAAATCATGGATAATTGAATGCCAGGCTTCATGACAAGAACTCCTTTTCCTCCAATTCTTTTGGTTTTATGGGTTAGTATGTGTGCAGTTTTGTGACATATGTTGGTAACACAGCCTTATATTTAGTACTGGTGATTTATAAGCTCCAAAGGAAACCTGAAGGTTGTGTGAGAAGCCAAAACATTTATAACACTTAATAAAGTACAGAGAGACACCTAGAGGTGGAGATATGCACTGGCTATTATGGATCCAAGAGAGGAGCTTGGCAGTTCCCTAGAGCAAGTATCTTACCTTTAAAGTGCTATTCTTTGTTTTACTGTTTACTGACGTGCAGCTCCAGGTTCCATTTCTGTGTTTAAGTGTAGACTTTACCGCTTTTTGCAGCTGCAAATTTAGCATAAGGTTAACAACTACTCATAATAACCCTATCTATCCCTGCGCGCGCGCGTGTGTGTGTGTGTGTGTGTGTGTGTGTGTGTGTGTGTGACTGCTCAGTGACATTTGTCTAACAGTAAGGAAGACTGGTAAATTTAACTAGGGTAAAGACGGAAGTATGAATTATTCACATTTTAATTCTTTGACTTACTTCATTCATTTTTTTACAGTATGAATTGCATCTTAGTGTGTGTTACTGTCAGTGGAGCTTAGCATCTGCTTTTCAATGTTAAAATCTCTAAGCACAAGAAATTTGGAAAAAGCAAAAAAATAATTGTGGGTCAAAGGCCAAAAACCACTGACAGAGATTAAACAATGCTCTTATTGTTGTTGTTTATCTTTCGGCTTTTCCAGGTTAGGGGTTGCCACAGCGTAACTCCGGTCCGCTAATGATTTGCAGTTGGTTTTTATGGTGTCGAGTTGCCAGTCCGACACCCAACCTTCAACGCATGTCTTTTGAACGCCCACTCGACTGCGGGGAGGACATGCAGAATCACTCCCAACCCAAGCAGAGAATCGAACGGGAGAACCTCTTGCCGTGAGGCAACAACGCCACCGCTGCACCACCGCGGAAGTTAAACAATGCTCTTATAAACTTACAAAATTGCTAGAATAAGTTTTGCATTACCATAAATTTTCCGAAGGATATGAACTCTGAAAATCAAATGAATATCATTATTTAGTTCTTCAATCCTTGACGATTTAACAGAAATCCACAAATTTTATGATGACCAAAAATATGAGGCAAACATCTGAACATTCTGTGAAAATTTGGACAGTTGAGAGGCATTTGATCTGATCTCAGAAATCACAGGCCAGGATTCTTCCTGAACTGTAAGGTCTTAGAATTCAGCTATGCAACTCAAGAAGAACTCCCTGTGTTTATGAAAATTGTGCCCTAAACTTTTAAAAATGTCACTCTTTACTTTTAGGACATTATCATTTGGGCTTCAGAAATAACTACCCAGTTAACATACAGACAAGCAGCAGGGCATGTAAGTGAATTTGGGTGGTCAGATTAGTATCACACTTTATCAAGATTATGGAAAAATGTATTCATAGACAACTCATGCACCACCTAATCCAAAATCGCCTTATGGCAGACACTCAGCATGGCTTCCGTCCTCATCACAGCACTACTTCAGCCCTCCTAACCTTTACTAACACCATAAACCATAATCGCAACAATAATTATATATCCTCAGCCCTCTTTTTGGATCTTTCCAAGGCATTCGATATGGTTGATCACCAACTTTTAATCCACACCCTGCAAACATTGTCTAGATACCGGAGCCCTCCAATGGTTTCAATCCTACCTGAATGGTCGTCAGCAGGCTGTCCTCTGGCAGAACAAACTCTCTAACCTTCTACCTAACACCCTCGGAGTACCACAAGGCTCTATACTAGGGCCCTTGCTGTTCTCCATCTTCATTAACGACCTTTATACTGTCATCCCAAGTTTCAGCTGTATCCAATATGCTGATGACTCTACTCCGATTTGCTCAGCCACATCTCCAGTAGAGTTATGGTCAGCTACCCAGACCACCTTTAATACAATAGAAAACTGGCTTTCTGAACATCGTCTGATCCTAAATCCCAAAAAACTAAAATGCTGTTATTTTCACCAACACGTAGGTCTACCACTTTCACCTTTACCATAAAATCAAATGATGGCACAATAATCTCCCCTGACCCGTCTACAAAACTATTAGGTGTCATCATAGACAATAATCTAAAATTTGACCTACATGTTAACCAAACTATCAAAACCATCAATAAAAAACTAGGGTCACTTTACAGAATAAAAGCCTTCCTAACCCCTCCAGCTAAAATTGCCATAGCTCGCTCTCACCTTCTTTCAACCCTTCTGTATGCATCCCCTCTACTCTCGAATTTGAACAAGACTGTCCTTAACAAACTCTCAATTTGCTACAACCACATTGCCAGGTTTGCCACTGGGCTACCTTTTAGGGCACATCATTGCATCAATCTAAATCAGCTTGGTTGGCTTGAACTACCCAGCCTAATCCAGTATAACCAACTGATTATGGCCTATAAAATCCTCTATAATCCGGACAATACTCTTGCACTTAAAAATATTATCACCCCCTATAACAATCCTAGACCGCTTCGATCCTCTAACAAATTCAGACTAGCAAAATTAATAACACAGCCGGTGAGTCTCTCTTTGCAAACTCTGTAAGTAGATCCTGGAACTCTCTTCCAGCTGATATTACCTTACTTTACACCTTAGGTCAATTTAAAACTAGACTCAAACAACATTTGTCACTTAACTGGCTATGTTAATGTATCAAGCCTGGCTAACTCTCTCTAGAATGTGTAAAAATCTGTTAACCAGTTTACTGTGTAATTTAATTTAATCCTGACTTGTGCTCAGGATTAACTGTAACCTGTGGAACTTGTTTAACTTGCTTACTTATGTAATATCTGTAAATAGTCTGTTTGTAATATGTAATGCTGGTATTATGTAATGCTGTATCTGCTTACCCTTGGAGCTTTTCTCCCCGGGCCTCCGCTGAAAATGGACATGCATCCAGTCGGGCTATCCCGGTCAACAAATGTAAAATAAAATAAATAAATAAATAAATCAAGGTAGTCTGCCATTATCTTAATTTGCCATTTTCCAGAACAGACATTAGTCTACAGTCTTGTGTGTTTAAGCCATGGTGGAGAAGCATGGCTTTACAGAATCAATGGCTTTGTGGGGGTGGGGGTCTGTCCTGTGGAGTTATGTCACTTACTGAAGTGGCTGATGTCCCTTTAGAGCCAACTGCATTCCAAATCCTGACTGGGCAGGTGCACTGGGCTGTAAACATCAAAAATTCAAATCATCACTGAGGGTCAGCTCCCTCCCTGGTGTATGTGGAACAAATGAGCCAAATAACCATGAAAAGTGTCTAATGGTCAGCAAGGACAAAAAAAAAATACAAAAACAAATTCAGACTGTTTGCTGCCCCAGGTACCTCTAGGTAGCAGAGAATTAATTTTGTTTACTTTATGCTACATATGTATTCACTAGGTTTACATTTTCATGAAAGAGAGATGCTCCCAGACAGAAGACTAGGAACATCATGAAAATGAGCCAAAAGGGGAGAACAAAGTAATGGAAAAGATATGTGACTGTATACAGATCTACTGCTCTATTATATAGTAAAAAGAAATGTTTTAACAGAGTTGCACCATGAGGCACTAAGGAAAATGTGGGTGTGGAACTCAAACTGTCTAAGAAGCTGAGGAGAAATGGGTCAGATATATTCTTAGAATACTGCCTTCTGCTCCTGTGTTCTTCCAATCAGGTAGCATGTGTCAATGATAGGACAATATAAACTGTTGGACAGAGGGCTTTGTACAGCTGTACTTCTAACAATGTTTCAAATTTGATTATAAAACAATGAGTTATTAGTATTCAAAAACATGCATGTTGATTGGACAGCCCAACCAGTGTGCCCATTGTAAATTAAGCATATACCAATAGGAAAAAGTCCAGCCACCGAAGTACTATTTAACCAGCCCCACTTTTCTATTGTCATATGCTGGAAAGACAGCAAAATATGAGAAAAATCAAGTATGTTCTGCAACAATAAATCAGAAGCTTCGCCCTTGTGAAAAAAATACACCAACTGCAGACAAATTCAGCATTACCCACACCCAATTGTGGCTTATTGCTAAATATTAACTGCTCCTGATACATAAATGAAATAACAATATGCCACAGCATGTATAACAAAACTTTTTAAGTCTTTGAGACATTTGTTGACAAAACAAAGTTACACAAAGAATAAACCATAACCCCCCCTAACTACAGAAGTGAGAAATAACCCAACCATTTTGATGGACTAACATGAAAATTAGTTTAGCGGTCCAAGATGGTGGTGGCGGATTGTAGAGGCTGACACGTTTTTGTGTACATTTTAGTTAGTTTGCCACCACTTATCTGAATTCTGATAATGATCCGTTCATTGCTTAACTGCCTCAAGGACTTGGCTTGGATTGCTTCATCACTGTGGTTGTCGCTACTGTTTGCCGTCACTCTACAACTGTTAACAGTAACTGCTGCCTAGAGACTCTGTCTAACTGAGCAATGCAAAGTTTCAGTTTTATTTATTTACTTACTTATTGTGACGACCCCCTTTCATGTCTTACAAACTGTGTACTGATGCTTTCCATCTGATTTTGTGGAGAATATGACAGGAAAGGCCATTCTCACCACAGACTGGGTAAACAAGAATTTATTTTGAGAGGTCACTGTGGACTGATTACAATGTTTTGATGTTTAGATTTAAGCTACATTGTTGCACATTACTGCATAACTATTTAGGTGTGTTACAGTTTGGCTGGTTTGACTTTGACGTCTGCTTAGCACTGTATTAAGAATCATTTAACCCACTACAACACTCATCTAAATGAGCAAATTTGAAGTTTCGTTTTGGACCTGATTTGCATACCGACAAGAACTTGCCAGTGTGAGATGATGGCTGGCAAAATTGCTACTTGTTCTATTTTGCTTTTCACCTTTAAGTTAATTTTCAAATACCTGATAGACAGCATTGTGTTACTCATTGTTTCTGCCACTGTGGCAAGCTACTCTTTTTTTTTTTTTTTTTTTTTAATCAGTGACAAATGACTAAAGTATCGTGTTTATTAGCTATTATTTTACACATTTAGGTTCATAGGTAGTTAGTAGGCTTGCAGTCCAGAAGACCATTTGAGGAGCCTAGCCCAAATTTCCATTTTCCCCAAAACACTGTCTGGTTAAGTGAGTTGCTTAAGGTCACACTGTAGGCAAATGAGAACTGAGAAAATCAAACCCTGTACCACAGAAATTGCAGCAGTGTGTTGATAATATTTGTATAACATTTTAATTTATGGTAAGTTTTAACTCTTGTACTACAGCATTCTGTTTTACTTACGAAGAGCTTAGGAAATAAGTATCTGATCACTTATACATGTGTTAATGATACAGTATTAGTTAAAGCATATGAAATTAAAACAGAACAAATGCTTTAACATTCTTGAGATACTTTATTTGTACAAAGCTCATTTTGCTTTTTGCTTTCGTAAAGTGGATTTATTCTGCTTCGAACTTTAAGAAAGCTCCACTTTCAGAAAATCTGCATGCGTACGCTTAATTAACATTTTTGAGCTGTTCGGCAGTACATGTCCCTGCCAGCATGATACAAATGACATTACTATACAGTCACAGTTACATATCGTGACAGTACAAATTGTTACAAGCGCAGTACAATGAAATGTTTAGCCACTGCAACCTCTACGCATACTAAGGCAGGGAGAGATGCACAACTAAACAAACACAACTAGCAGTTAAGTTCACTAAATCCACCCATATGTTTCATGCTTAGTTATATATCTCAACAGTTCAGAATTTTGCAGAATATCCAGATTTTTGCCTCATGTTGTGTGTCTGTTCCTCATGAAATGTACGGTTTTCTGGTAAGTCATTCAGGATAGCAGTCAGTAACTAACAGGCATTTGAGTTTTGGACTTCATATCCTGCTGAAAAGGCATGCTAATGTTAAACGTATTATATTAACTTTCTAAATTTTTTAATAGGAATTTTTAAAATCCTTCTCAGACTTTGGGACTTTGTCTCCTGACTATTTTTTTCTGTCTAGAATTCTTGTGCTTAGAGGTTGAGAAGTATATGCTTAGCATGCCTCTCAACCTTTTAATGCAGGAAATCTGGACAAAACCTAAAATAATGGAGGTCAAAGACCCGAAAATAGGGACAAATTTTAAATACTGCTCTTGTAAACTTAGAAAGTTGCTGGAATAACAGCATTTGTGTTAGCATGTATTTTTTTGAAGGATATGAATTGTGAAACTCAATCATTACTTAGTGACTAAGTCCTCAGTGACATGCCGGAAAAGACCAAACATATCAAGCAAAAATCTGCACACTATGTGAAAAATATGGACAGTTGAGAGGTATGGTGCTTAGTTAAAATATGCAGATTTTTTTCTACCATTTCTTTCCCTCTGCTTTGCAGTAAAGGCAAATTATTTAATATAAAAAGTGTTATTGACTCCCAGCATTCAAATTTCCTTGACAGATTTTGTCAGTACATATCATTTCTGCAAAAAAAATCAATAAAAAGATAAAATGGATATCAGGAATGAATGAATGTTATCTCATGTCCTCCTTTAAATCTCCTCTTCACGTTTTAATGTTATAACTCTTTTTTCGGCTACCTCATACTTCCTGACAAATTCTGCACGACTCATACTCGCATCTTTAGATACATCTGCAGGATTCTGTTATATAATTTCTCTGCACTCTGGCTTCGTCTCCAAGTTACATGTATCATTCTCCTGTTCGGTCTTCTCATTTAAGGCATGTACAGATTGAATTGCCTTGTCTCTATACAATTTACTCCGTGGATATGATACAATGTAGCCTTACTGCCGTTTCTCTATTCTTCCTGCTACTGTACCTACAGACCCTTTTGTATACCATATCACTGCCCCATACCTTGCCATACTGCCCTGGAACTTAAGGATTTGCTGATGACACCATTAATGGGATACTCTGACATGCACCCTGGCATTCGTTAAAACATAGAAGAGGGTCTTTGTGAAACATATCATCTCACACAATGAAACTACACTGCATTTTCATTGTTTATTTCTACTGTAGTACCCAGAAATTACTCATACTATTTCTAACAATGCAGCTGTGGGTTGAGCATGGGTATGATTAATTTATGACGTGCAAAAGCTTTCCAGTATTTATCCCACCAGCCTTTTCTGCTTGGTTGCATTAAGCAACACACAGCCTTTCCTTACAAAGAATTTTTCAAATCGGTAATCTTCAACCACTTCCCCAGTTATCCTCCTACAACTTCTTTGCTTCCCACCATTAGATGTTTCACTGAAAGAATAAATCCCTTCTACCTTGTTCTAAGTGTTTCATAAGTTCCCACCGATTATTTAAGATTAATGCACTAATGTAAAACAGTATGACTGTTCTGGTATAATTTACTTTTTTGTGATTATTTGAGCAGAAGTCCAAAAACTAAGTAAATAAGACATACCAGAAAAGTACAGTTTTGTACCTACCATAAATGTAGATGTTCGAGTGTATACACTGCTGCAGTCATTACACTTGGGTTATCCTGCCGTCAGGCAGTTTTCCCCAGTCGGCCTGAGTTACAAAGTCTTGGTTCGGCGTCGGTTGCTGTCGCCTCCTCCCTGACGTCAGTGCGACAGGGGTATATAAGATGCAGCTGACGCCATTTTCTTCAGTTTTTCTTGCCCCAGATGTCAGGTGCCCCCAAATAGGTAGGCAATTCAAATTGCTAATAAAACATACATAGAGAAAAGCAAACAACTTTCTGCTACCAGCAAATACTCCCCATAGGTAGTAAAGGGTAGAAGACATAGGTACGTACCAGCAAGTAAGAGGGGAAGGAGGGAGGGTAACCTGGACTGCAGCAGTGCATACACTCGAACATCTACATTTATGGTAGGTACAAAACTGTACTATGTTCATCGTGTTACACTGCTGCAGTCATTACACTTGGGTAGAATCCCAAAGCTGAGGTAGGGTGGCTGGTTCTATAAGGCATTAGGGGTGGCTATAAGGCCCTGCAGTACTGCAGTGGCGAAGCCAGCACTGGATTTAGAGTATAGAGGCAGATGGTAATGCTTGGTGAAGGTATGTACAGAACTCCAAGTTGCTGCTTCCAAAATATCCTTGGTAGGTACTCCTCTGAGGTAGGCAGTTGAAGTGGCTGTTGCCCTGGTGGAGTGAGATCTAATGCTGCTAGGTACAGGTTTCCCGTGGTGTGTATGGCAGAAATGTATACAATGTCCTATCCATTTTGAAACAGTCTGTTTTGAAATGGCTTTTCCCTGTGCTCCTGCAGCATATGCTACCAATAATTGCTCAGATTTTCTGAAAGCTTTGGTTCTGTCCAAGCAGAAGCGTAACTGCCTGTGAATGTCCAAAGAATGCAGTAGTTTCTCCCCTTTATTCTGTGGTTTAGGATAAAAAGTTGGCAAGTGAATAGTTTGGTTTAGAGCCACACTGGATACCACCTTTGGCATAAATGTAGGGTTAGTTCTTAAAGACACCTGTCCTGGTGGAAAACGAGGAAAGGTTCCACTGCCATTAGTGCCTGTAATTCTGAAACTCTTCGTGCTGATGTTATTGCCAGGAGCAGAGCAGTTTTCCGAGAGATATATTTTAGTTCTGCTGTGTTAGCTGGCTCAAAAGGAAGTAAAGTTAATTTTTCCAAAACAAAGTTGAGGTCCCAAGTTGGAGTAGGTGCTCTACGGGGCTGTCTTATGTTTTTAGCCACTCTGAGGTACTATCTTAACAAAGGATTTGAGAAACTTGGTGGATCCGTGTTGTAATGCAGAGAGATGGCAGAGGCGTGGATCTTGATGGATGAGAAGGAGAGGCCTTTGTCCAGCATCTCAGTTAGGTATTGTAGTATCTGAGGAATGTTTGGGACAAGAGGCACAAGGCTGTGAGCTTGGTTCCAGACACAGAATCTCTTCCATTTATCCGAATAGGCTTTCCTGGTACTAGGCCTTCTGGCCTCCAGAATGATATCCATAACAGCTTTGGAGAGAGGCATTGCTTGCTTGACTAAGGAATCTTCCATGCAGCTAGGTTTAAGGTCTTTAGCTGGCTGTGCAGTATCTGATTGTTGTGCTGTCAGCAGATGTGGAATTGGAGGTAAAATCCAGGGTGGTTCTTGTGCTAAGTTCTTTAAGATTGGGTACCAGTGCTGGCGTGGCCAGTCTGGTGCAATCAGGATCATCTTTGGCTCTTCTTGCCTGGCTTTTATGAGTACTTTTGGCAGGAGAGGTAGTGGTGGGAAAGCGTATACTTGTAGGTTTTTCCAGCTGAATGAGGGGGCATCCACTTTCCATGCTTGTGGATGGTAACTCCTTGTGCAGAATTTTTGTAGCTGGCAGTTCAGTGGGGATGCAAACAGATCTATGTCCGGGCTCCACCATTTTTGTGTTATCATTCTGAATATTTGTGGATTCAATTCCCATTCGTGGGGATCCATGATGTTTCTGCTTAAGTCGTCTGCCAGTGTGTTTTTCTCTCCTGGCAGGAATTGTGCTTGCAGATGAACTTGAAGGTTTATAGCTGTGTTCCACAAGGTCATGGCTTGTCTGCATAGGGGGTAGGAGTGAGTGCCCCTTGCTTGTTTATGTACCACATAACTGTGGTGTTGTCTGTCTTTAGCAGTAGTTGTCCTGGATGCAGCAGGTCCTTGAAAGCTATAAGGGCATTTTGTACAGCTAGCATCTCTTTTTGATTGATGTGAAGATGCCTTTGTTCTGCGGGCCACTTGCCCTGAATACATTTGCCTGCCATGTGTGCTCCCCAGGCATAATCCGTTGCATCTGTTGTCAGTGTTTGCCTGGCTGTGGGTTGTGTAAAAGGCTGTCCCTTGTTGAGGTGACAAGCTTGAGGCCACCATTGAAACTCCTGCTGAAGGCAAGGGATTACTGGTATAACTGCTTCCAAACTTTGAAAGTGTTGAGACCATACATTCTTTAAGTACCATTGTAGTTTCCTCATATGCAGTCTGGCATATGGAATTAGTAGTATGCAAGATGTCATGTAACCCAAGGCCTGCAGAATTTTTCTTGCAGGGAGTTGGGTCTTTGTTGCCATCAATTGAAAGTATTGAGTCAGTTGTCCTTGCTTGTCTGGCGTGAGAAGCCATCTGGGCAGTTGTGTTCAAGCTGGCACCCAGGAATATTATCTCTTGTGAGGGCATTCGTTTTGATTTCTTTTCATTTACTGTGTACCCCAGGCAACTTAATAACTTTTTTACAAACGCCAGATGCTTTAGAAGAATGTCCTTGCTCTCTGCTTGAATCAGGCAGTCGTCCAGGTACGGATAAATTTGAATTCCTTTCTGTCTGCAAAATGCAATTACTGGTGCCAGACACTTCATGAAGACCCTGGGTGCAGTAGATAAGCCAAAGGGCAGTGCAGAGAATTGATAGTGCACTGAACCAGCTATGAATCTGAGGTATCTTCTGCAGTTTTGTCTGATAGGGACATGCAGGTATGCCTCCTTGAGGTCCAAGGTCACGAGCCAAGCTTTCTTGCCCAGCATGGGAAGAAGCTGCTGTAGTGTCAACATTTTGAATTTCGGAACATCCAGGTAAGTGTTTTGAGAAGAAAGATCCAGAATGGGCATCCAGGCTTTGTCCTTTCTGGGAACCAGAAAGAGTCTTGAGTAAAACCCTTGTCCTTGCTCCTGTGGTGATAACCTTTTGAATAGCTCTCATATCCATGAGTGCTGTAATTTGTTTTTGAGCCTCTGCCCATTGATTTGTTGGCAGATTTGGCATTCCTTTTAACCTTGGCAGAGTGTGAAAGTGGAACCTGTAACCTTGAGATACAATGTTGAGAACCCATTTGTCTTTGGTGATCATATGCCAATTGTGATAGAAAAGTGCCAGTTTTCCTCCCAAGGGGGCTGCCAAGAGAGAGTTGTTTGGCAGCTGTAGTGGGAAGTCATTGGGGCTGCTTTTTATATGGTTGGGGCCTGTCTTCCCCTTCTTTCTGGCGTGATGCAACCCATTGTTGAGGCCTGTAAGGACCTTGTGGTTGACGTCTACCTCTTGGACGTCGGTATCTTCCCCTTTGAGGTATGTCTGTAACTGGAAAGGACCAATTCTTAGTTGGCCAATTTCTGCTAAATCTAGGAGGCTGAACTTGTAAGAAATCCTTCACCGTTTGCATAGATTTTGCCTTATCCTCCATTTTCTTTAATACCTCTTCTGCCTTAACTCCAAATAACACATCCTGCTGCAAAGGTGCATCCAATAATTTTGCTTTAACATGATCTGGTAATGTATGTTCTTTTAACCAAGCATGTCTTCTAATGACAGAGCCTGTAACTGCTGCTCTACAGTAGGCCTCTAAAGAATCAAAACCACATTGCAAAGTATGCTTTCCCACTTGTTCAGCTGCATGCAATAAATCCTGCATTTCTTTAAAATTAGGAGGATCTGAATCTGGAAGCACTTTTTGTTTCAACTGAGACAGTAAAAATTGCTGATATTTTAGCATGTGAAACTGGCAATTTAAGGCTCTCATTGCTAAAGTTGCAGACATATATACTTTCTTTCCCCATCCGTCTAATGCTCTGGAATCTCTGTCAGAGGGAATTGTATTCTTGGCTGATGAGGCCTTAACCCCTTTGGGTCCCTGAGAAATAGTTTCAGGGTCGGCAACAGGGCTTTTATACAGAAATTTGTGACAGTCAGGGACTCTGTAGTATCTGTCAGGTTTAACTGGGGCTGGAGGTAAGGAATCAGGATCTAAGCTGGATTCAGTATACACATCATCCACAATATCTAACACTGGCGGAATAGCAAGGGGTCTTTGTTGAGGTAATAAAAGGACGTCTCTGAGCCTTTTCTTGGATTCTGAGTAATCCTGGCCTTCTCAATGGAAATGCTCTCTCCTGGTATGTAAGGTTTCCCCAAAGGAGTATTCCTCAGGCGGACAGGCTGATGGAATTGATTTCTCAGCATCAGAATCCTCATAAGTGAGTAAAGAATACCCTAGGTCTGAGGATGAGTCTGAGGAGATGGACACCTGGTCGGATGAGTCATAGTCTGCATCCTGTCTAGGCTTTTTATCAGGAGGGGGATGGGACCCCCTGATCAGAGTGATTAGGTCTTCGGCCATTTTGAGCATTTGTTTCTTAGGCATGGAGGCCTGTCCTGGAGAATGCTGTATTTGTTTCTTTGATTTTAAAGGAGGCTTAGACTTAGCAGAGGGTTTAATGCTTAACTGAGTAGGTCTGAAGAAACCCTCTGAAGCTGCGGGTAGCTCAGCTACTCCGGATCCCTCTGAAGGGTTAGTTTCGGTAGGTTGAATAACTTGTGCATCCGAAGGCCCAGCCATCTCCACGTGGGAATCAGAGGCGGCCTGTGGTTTTACAGAAGCGGTCGTCAGGGGCTGCGAAGGCGCCTCGCTGAAAACCGGTGACTGGCCTAGAAGAGGCTTTGTCATCGGTTTTGGGCCTCGGATGCCTATCCTTGTCTTTGCGCTTTTTATGTATTCCGGTCGTCGGATGTTCCGACAGCATGGTATAATTGAATTTTCTACCAAAATAATGTCGGGCAAAATCAAACCGACGTTTAATAGTGCACTTGTGAAACCTAGCACAAAACTGACAACCAGTGACATCGTGGTCTGGGACTAGGCATGGGATACAATAAGAATGGAAATCCTTATGAGGTATTTGCTTCCCACAAGAAATACAGTTATTAACTTTTACTGACATCGGTCTGAGGCAAGAAAAAATCGGTTCTGGATTCAGAATGAAAATCTCAGGAGACGGCCGACCAGCACTTGCGAACTGCTTTTGCTTTGGGCACCGCGCAGCAAGAAAGACTGAAGAAAATGGCGTTAGCTGCATCTTATATACCCCTGTCGCACTGACGTCAGGGAGGAGGTGACAGCAACCGATGCCGGACCAAGACTTTGGAACTCAGGCCGACTGGGGAACCGCCTGACGGCAGGATAACCCAAGTGTAATGACTGCAGCAGTGTAACACGATGAACATCAAACGGTTCTTCTATGTTAGCGAGTGATCCTACAATAGCCTATTGCCAAGGAAGGATTATTTACTAAACACAATGTGTAAAAATACTCAAAAAGGTTAATTTAAAGGACACCTACATCCAAATGTCATTTTTTTTCATTTCAAAGGCCTTTTCCTTCGAGTTAATTCAAACTAAATAGTGAAATACACAACAAAAGTATGACTTTAGTGCTGCTCCCTCTATTTCTTGCCTGGTACATGACTTTGTGGCTTTTCTATGGACCACTTTGGTTTTGTGTGACAATCTTATTTATTTCCCTCCATTATTTAGTACAACATATCTTACTTCATATGGACATTCTTTGGTTAAAGCAAGTCAGTGAGTAGGGCAGGGGTAGTTACTTACATTCAAGACATTCACAGTCTTAAGATAGGTCACGGACTCTAGTCACAATAATATAGGCACAGAGACAATAAAAAAAGATTTAATTTGGATAATAACTGTCATTTCAGTCAGAACAATGCACTTTATCTCACAGGTGATCACAGGTGAACTTAATTCCTCAGCCAGAAACTACAGTCTACAACTGTAGCATATCTATGAACTAGTACACATACGTGTCTGAACCATGTCCTACAATGTAATGTGTGAACATCAAATAAAGGAGCACCATTAACTGCAGTACGGCTTCTGGGTACTACCTATTACATTATATTACAAACTGTATAACTCTGAAAATATGGACAAAATAACAAGCAACAAAGAAGGCCAATACACACAGAAGTACTGTCAAGACTCCAGTAGCAAAAATGCTCAGGAGGACAGAAAAACAAAATGGCAGAAACAAACATAAGGCTGGGAGTGAGTTTCAATAGGAACTAGGTGAGAAAAGGCATGGCCTTGTATGTCAGTCACAGCTCTGCTTCAAGTAATTTGTAAGATAGAAAGAATAAAGACAATTCCTGCAGTCTATTAATGTCATCCATAATTTTCAACTCTCTCTTTTCTTTGTTCTGAATCTCTTAACCGTCTTAAAATGAGATGAGCAGCTTTAAACAGCAGAAAGTGGCATTACATTCAAGTGGCCTGATCAAATATATGTATTTTATAAGGGTGTACTGTGATTTACAAGTGTTAATACTGTAAACAATTAAGTAGAAACTTATAATTAGTCTTTTTGTTACTTGAACCTGGCTCTGTTTTCCTCTCTCTAATATTATAGTATGCGTTTTAAAAACATCGCTTAATCTTACCTCGGTATCTAACAATTACTGTCATTAACAACTTCTGTATGTGCAAAATGTTTGCAATATATGCAGGTTTTTGTCCCTAGGCCCCCACTGAAAAGGGGCTTTTGTTTGGCTCAGTTGTCCTATCCTTGCCAAAAAATAAATAAATAAATAAATAAATAAAATATATAAGCAAATAAATGACTGTCAGGTCATGCCTTTGAGTTAACATGTGCCACAGAGTAAACCTTTCTGACTTAGGCTGCAACAAACTGATCAAAGTTTGATTTTAATGTCTGTAATGATTTCAATGTCATTTATGCCTCCCCATTTATTTTGTAATCAAAGTAGACATCATTTTTTTGAATCTGAAAACAATATATTTAGTGGCATTTTCAGTGACACCACTGTTAGTGCACAAAATACTGAATTTATGCTATTTCTTTAAATTGTTCTGAAGCATTTTTGCTTCCCTAGCTGAGGTAATTATATTGCTTAGTTTGTAGGCATCTGATTATTTTCCTAACTGCAAGGCACCGACAGCAGTTACATCCAATTATTTACACATTGAATCCACTGAACTACCCAACTGTTGAAGATAAGCCAACTTGAACACAGGTTCATAGGCTGTTACTAGGCTAGCGATAACTAGAGCACTCACAAGCCTAGCCATGCCAAACCATGTGGGTTCCCCGAGTATCATGGACATCTATATGGGGGGCATACTAGTAAGGAGGTAACTAAGGATTTGTGGGGGATGTCAGGATAAAGCTTCTCTTATTGACAGCCTCTGTCCTTAAGGGACATGGGGGCCAGACTAGGGGCAAATTTACAACTTCCCATCCAATTATCAAAGTTTCATTTGAATGGTGTCACAGACGAACTTTGTTTTACATGGATGGGGAGCCTCATTCATAGTGTGGGGATCCTTTGGGACACATCTGTTACTCCAGCACATTTTGCTTATGCCACAAATTCAGATTCTTGATCTAGTGTTTCTTGTGCTCTTTTTGTGTTTTGGTGCAGCAGAAGCCAGGCAAAGATCCTCTCTCTATAACCTGTGGGAGACTGAATACATTGACAGAGCCTTTAGGTGATCGATGTAGAACAGCGTATTTATGCCCTGAAACCACCTGGTGAGAAACCTCTGTGGGTGTTCCAGCTGTTGCAAGTTTTGGTTAGATGCATGCCAAAGGGAGCAGTGTTTACCTGTGATGCCTTTATGAAGGACAGTGTTGAAAGCTTTTGCAACATTTAAGTACGTAGCATGTACTGTCAGTCTCTTATCCATTCTCAATGTTATTTCTCAAGAAAATGCCACCAGATTAAGTAGGGAGGATTATTCTCTTAACTAAACTGTATTGCCCAGAATATTTTAATTTAAGATCACTAGTGACTTTTATGACAAATGCTATTATTAACTTTCTAAAAGTTTAAACAGAACATAAGTGATGCTCATCCTCTCTGTACCTAACAGATGTAATACATTTATTATGTATGTGATCGCTGTAGACTGACACCAGACCTCTAGATGTATAAATCCAGTAATAAAATACCTACTAGCAGTAAAAAGCAAGGAAGGGATTTCTTAACTGTTTTAATAGTGTGGTTATTCCTTCATCTGTGATTGTAGGGGGTGTATTCTTACTTCATCTGAGATGGTAAGGGGTGTATTCTTACTGAGAAGACTAATATAATCTAACAATAAGAACTTACTCACAGTCTCCAAGGCCAACAACACTGCAGGAGAATCTATTTTCCAACTATTTATCTTGTACATGGAACTCCCTTCCTAACTCCATTCTCTCAATCTCATCCACTAACCACGTTAAGCCATCACTTAAAGCTTATCTAAAAATTAAGTGGCTATGTTCCTGTACTAACCCCTCATGAGTGCTCTGATACATCACAGTATACCCAAAACATATCCAACTTCTCCCCCAGTGTTTACTCCTTTGTTCCTACCGACCTGTCTTAACCTTATATCTTGTATGTTTATTAAAATATTTGCTACCATCTGTGGGTTCGGACCTCTGTTTTACGTATTAGCTGAGTATTTCACAATTTTTTTCTTCATTTGTAACCTTATATCTTGACACAAGTCATACCTACAAATAGTACTAGCTATGTTCAAAGCCCAGGTTTTGTTGTCAAGATGTAACAAATGTGTATGTTCTTATGTATACTACATTTTGTTTACTTTATACTTTATTGATTATTGTAATGTGTGCATGAAAATTTACTGCTACTCATGGAGCTTTTCTCCCTGATCTCTGCTGAAAAAGGACCTGTGTCAAGTCGGACTTTCCCGGTAAACAAATGTTAAATAAATAAATACAATAAATAAATATTTTTAACCTTAGATGTTTTGATGTTGATGCAAAAAATTCTCTGTCAGACTTTCTCCTGCAAACAAAGGATCAGATATTACCATGTTATTTATCAAAAGTGTACCATATTAATAATTTTCTCCTTTTAGTTTCTGATATAGCTGACTACAATCTCCTCAGAGCAGGCATAACCAGCTTCACAGCCACCGTCCCTTCAGTTGGAATTAACACTAATGTCCAAGCCTACACCAAAAAACTATATGAGCACCTACACATCTGTATGGACTCAACAATACCTGACAGGACCAAATCATCTTCCTCAAGGAAGATTAAACCTGTCTGGTGGACATTAGCAATAAACAAACTCTATAATAAAAGGAAAAAAATTGCTGTCCAAGACCTAGAAGGAGCAGGTGCCAAGCTGAAAAGAATCTCTCCTTTGTATGAACAAGCAAATAAGGTCTCTAAGGCTAACTTCAAGTCCAAATTGGTCACATTCACCAAGGACAGTCACAAGGCATTCTTCACATATATATCCGCAGTCTCAAAAGTAACACCCAAATCTGCTCTGAACTGGTGGTCAATAACACCACATACATAAACGCCATAAATACAGCCAACCAGCTGGCAGACTGGTTCAGTGAAAACTTCACTCCCCTGTCTCCCATCAGTAAACCAGGACATCCCCAGCACCTGCACTCCTCCCCTCATCACCAGGGAGCAGGTCCTTAATGCCCTCTCAAAGGCAAAAAATACAATCTCCATGGGACCCGATAACATCCCTGGCTGTATCCTACATGAACTCAGGCATGAGCTCTCAGCTCCATTAAAAACCTTATTCAACCAAAGCCTGAACACTGGCTTCATCCCAGCTGGATGGAGGACAGCCACTGTCATCCCTCTACATAAAGGTGGAGCATCTGCTGACCCAGGCAATTATAGGTCCATCAGCCTAACTAGCCTGATCCTGATCTGCAAGGCCATGTAACGCAATATTATGGACCTTATAAACAAGGACATTGGCAACCTCCAAACTCTTGACCCCACACAGTTTGGTTTTGTCAAAGGGAGATCATGCCTGTTAAACTTGGTCAACTTCTTCGAAACAGTCACCAAAGCCAAGGATGAGGGGAAGACAATGCACACCACCTACCTTGACCTAGCCAAAGTCTTTGACACTACTCTCCACTCGGGCATAATAGACAAACTCTCTCAGCTAGGCATCAACCCATATGTTACCAGATGGGTAGCTATCTGGCTTACTGATAGAACCCAT
>NC_056741.1:333545965-333615965 GCF_019279795.1 Protopterus annectens | reverse complement strand
ATGCTTCTGCTAGAGTTAGCAGAGAAGTCATCTTAGATTTTGCAGAATACTACATGTATTGTGCCTTTAAGAAGCATTTCTAAGACCTGAACGTGCATATATAAATAGGCACATGCTAGCTTCAGTGCCATTTTGTGAGTACAGCCAGAGTGTGAACATCGATGCATGAGACAACTAGTTTATTTGTATGTCTATGTTTGTATATAATAAAGCTACCTGAACAGAACCCACAATGTTCATCTACTTCATTCTGATAAGATGAGTGACAGAGTTATTCTCCTCATGTTTAAAAACTTTCACTACGTTTGGGTCTTGTGAGGTCAGGAGATATGTGTGGAGTCCCACGATTGCAGATTTATAAATGTAATCAATTTCAAGGAGGCTCATCCCTCCTTTGGAGAGGGGAATATATAATCTAGTTATGCACAGATTTTTATAAATCATTTTGTGAGCATGAAGCACCCTTCTTGTTTTCCTATCCAACCTATCCAATACGTTTTGGGGCCAGTCGATCACTCCAAAACTGTAAGTTAGAACAGGAAGAGCAAATTGGTTTATAGCTTGGATTTTGTTTCTGGCTGTCATCACTGTCTTCGGGATTAAATAAGTCTTCTAAAGTATTCCTTACCAAGTTTTCTTCACATTTGTTCATGTTTTACTGTTGATCCTTCATCAATTCCCAAATCTGTATACACTCCCTCTTGCTCAAGTTCTTTTATATCATATTTTGGTCCCAAACTGATGTTTTCTTGGAGCTGCAGTTTTCCTGCTTTAAAGGTTGCTTTTGCACATCTATCAAGACCAGATGACATTCTTATATCATCTGAAAAAGTTCTAACAACTTGCAGTTGTACTTCTAGTTCCTCATCTGATGAACTATAAATTTTAAATCAATCATAGACAAGCGGAAGATGAGAAGTCTTTACACTTTGTTTTCTACTAGCCAAATTACAACAATGGCCTACGCTGTTAAGTAGACCTCTTAATGGGTTAAGGGCAAGGCAGAATACCAGCTGTGACAGAGAGTCATCCTGGAATATCCCCCTTTGAATTTTTATCCCTGGGAATAAACATCTGCCCTTTATCATGGCTTAATTGCAAAGTGGTCTGCCACTGTTTCATGGTTACTGTAATGTAGTTGGTCAGTGTAGGGTGTATCTTATACATTTTTAAGCAATCTTTTACCTATGAATGTGGGATACTATCAAATGTTTTTTTTATAGTCAATCCATGCCATACTTAAGATTCTTCCCCTTTTTACAGTTCTCCACTACAACTTTATTTAACAACAAATGATCCTTTGTTCCATATGACTTTCTTTTATTGCCCTTTTGTTCTACTGCCACAATTGAGTTTTCTTCTAAATGACTATAAACTCTGTTGGCATCAATTCCCGTGTATAGTTTATAAGTCGTTGGAAGGCAAGTTATTGGTCTACAATTTTTAGGGTAGCTTGCAGGTTCACTCTTAAGTAGGAGTATAGTTTTTCTTGTTGTTAGCCAAGTTGGTGTTTGTTCTGGGTGTGCATACAAATAGGTCTTACTCATGGCTAAATCTTTGTGCAAATATGTTCATACTTTTAGCCAGAAGTTAGATACTGCATCTGGGCCTGGAGTCTTCCAATTTGAGGCTTTTCTTAACTTTGTTTCAGTCTCTCTGGCCGTTACTTCATCCCATTTCAAATCATGTACATTTGAACTTCTTATTCTTTCCTTTACTACTTCTGTCCATTTAGCATCTTTGTTATGTTCCACAGGATCTTCATAAATATTTCACCAAAATGTATCCATTTCTTCTTTTTTTGGCAGTCTTTCAATTCCTTTTACCTTATTTCCCAATTTTCTATAAACCCTTTTTGGGTCATCAATAAATTGCTTATTTTGTATTTTTCATTTATATTTATCTGCGTATCTTCTAAGTGTTTTCGTCTGTGCTGATTTTTAGTTCATTGCTTATGATGGTGCATGACAGAGCCTGGTCTGTTCTAATAGTGTGCATTGCTTTTGTCACATCTATCTAGTTAAGGATTTTGTATGTAATTAATGGAATGACATTGTCCTATGTTTCAACATTATTTTTGACTTTTGTATGTATCAACATTGTTCTATTACTTATGTATGTAATACTGTGGAGCTTTTCTCCACGGGCCTCCACTGAAAATGGGCTCTTCCTAGGCCCAGTGGACTTTCCTGGTCAACAAATGCAATAAATAAATAAATAAATCACTCAATCAATCAATCTTTCACAGTATTTTTGTTGATCTGTTCCCTCTTATATATTCTTCTAACAATGACACTTCTTGTTTTAACTGCTTTATAGTTTTCTCTATTTGATATTTCCATGATGATATTCGATTCCTCCCCTTCCTTTCCCTCACTACCCTGTGTTCATGTGGTAGAACTTTATCAGTTATTAATTTAACTGCACAGTAATATATCCTGTTTACTTCTGTTATATTGCATGGATCCCTATGGACAGTCCTAATTACTGTGCTCATTTGGTTTATCAAACTTCTGACTTTCTGGGTTTTACTGACCTTCTACAGTCTATTTATTTTATTGATCTTAATATATCTATCTATGTCTATTAAATAAAGCAACTCCTCTCTTAGCTCATGTTCTTCTAAACTGAGGGCACATTTTTTGTTTTCCATTTCCTGCGGGCATTCTATAGAAAGTTCTACAGCATCTTCCTGTGGCACATTCTCTTCAATTTAATCTTGTGCCATCCGCTGCTCTGTCATATGGGAACTCACTGGCCTATCACTCCTCAACATCGACTGCATCACAGTTTCCATGGTTTCCTGTACCGTCACTTGCTGTCCAGCTTCAAGTGAACATTTACACTGGTTTCTTGTGGAAGGCTCCAAAATATCTTCATATGGTAGCTGACCAATTGTTTTCCATTCCACTGTTTTCCCCTTAATTTTGATGTCCATTCCTCTATCCTGTTGTGGTACTTTCTGAATTAGATTTTCTACACTGAATCCTTCACTTTGCAGATACTCCATAACCTCAGTTTCTATTTCTTTAACTTCTCCATTACTAATCTCCTTTTCTACTTTTCCTGTTTGTCATCTTATTTTTTGTATTGTAAAGTTTTCCATGGCCAGATTCCTTTTGCCTGTATTTCACTTCAAATCTCTTTGGTGTTACTGTTTTCATACTGGTTAGTTTTGATTTCTTCTTTTCATAAATATTACACCATATTAAATGTCCTTTTCTTTCCCATGTCCATATTTATTCTTCAGATGTCTCCTGATCTTCCTGCTTCTCCTTACTTTGGGGACTTGCTACATCATGCTATGATGTAACCTGTGTTAGACCTTCTACACCAAAATCCTTCACTTCGCAGGTATTCCATAACTTCAACTTTACTAATTTTCTTTTTTACATTCCATCTTTGTGATATTATTTTTTATTGTGAAATTTTCCATATCCGGATGCCTTTGCTTGTATTTCTCTTCAAATATCTTTGGGGCTGCCTTCTTTATATTGATTAATTTGGCTTTCTCCTTTGCATAAATATTGTACCATATCAAATCTCTCTTTCTTTCTCATGTCCATATTTCTTTTTTATATTTTTTCAAAAATCTCTAGGTTTTACTGTTTATATTTTCACACTTCCTCAGATGCTTATTTTTCCAAACAGATCAAAGTTTCTTGATCTATGTACTGTTTTTCACAAATCTGTTGTATTCATGAATACAATTTTTTATTTGAAGCCTCTGACAGTTTTTCTTGTGGAAGTATTTTTCTTTCCTCTAATTTCTCTCTTAATCGCTTTGTATAACTTGTGTCTGGAAATTCTGGGCTTTTTGCATAATAGTAACAATACATAATTTCTTTCTTTCCTCAGTAGTCCACTTAACTGTCTTTATGGCTCTTCTTTGGCCTATCAGTTTTTGTGATTTTTCTGGACTACTATTTCTTTCTACAACATGGGGGCCATCCTCCCCCTAGACCTGGCCTGGCTCCATTGTAGGAATGTCTCCATATTTTGAGAATTCTACACTATCATCTTTTCCAGTCCTGGCACCAGTGTGGCTTCCAGGATTGGGCACTTTTTTATCCTGGGTCTTGTGCACCCAGCTGTCTTTTTTATAACATATATATATATATATATATATATATATATATATATATATATGCTATATAAATACAGTCTATACATCAGTGTCGTCTTGGCGAGATATTGTGAAAAACAGGGTCTACCTCATTAAGGTACTCACCAAGACCTGAGGATGAATTCAGTTTCAGCAATAATACTCTCCTTTGCTTGCTGAAACATCTCTCCATTCAGACTCTATCTCTCTCTCTCTCTATATATATATATATATATATATATATATATATACACACACACAGATATTTTATATATGTGTGTGTGTGTGTGTGTGTGTGTGTGCACGCATATATGGGTTTATATTGAAATATCAATACTTATTCCTTAAATACAAGATGCATCAGTGTTTTGAACTCCAATGTAACAAGGTTCTACTTTTCCAGCAGTCATGACTTCAATCTTTCGTGCATTGAGTCTCAATGTTTTGATGTTTGAGATACTGATATTTTATTTCAATATATACCCATGTATATATGTATATACACACACACACACACATATATATATATATATATATATATATATATATATATATATAGATATATATATATATATAGATATATAGATATATATATATATATATAGATATATAGATATACACATATATGGGTCTACTTCATAAGATCGACAGACCATTTGATCGACATTCATTTGGTCGACAACCAGTATTCAAGGCACTTAACAGGGATTTGCCCCCCCTCCCCAAAGTTGTGCGACCCTGGAGTTGATATATATAGTTAGGGGGTGTGGGGGGCAAAGCCCCCCACCTATTTCCATTTAAAACATGAAAATACAACAAAAAATACACATTTTAAATGAAAATAGGTGGGGGGCTTTGCCTTGCAGATAGCAAGGTTTTTGTGGCCACTAGTTTGAAGTAAGTTGTCAAACGAATTTGTTTCTCTGGCATGAGGAAAGCCATCTGGGAAGTTGTGTTCAAGCTTGCTCCCAGGAATATAATTTGACAGGGTACCAGCTGTGATTTCTTTTCGTTTATGGTGTACCCCAGACAAGTTAGCACCTTTTCTACAAATGCCAGATGATTCAGAAGTATGTCCTGGCTTTCTGCCTGAATTAGACAATCACCCATGTACTGGTATATTTGAATATTTCTTTGCCTGCAAAATACAATGACTGGAGTTAGGCACTTTGTGAATACCTTGGGTGCAGTACATAAGCCAAAGGGCAGTGCAGAGAAAGTACAGTTGTGTACCTGCCATAAATGTAGATGTTCGAGTGTATTCACTGTTGCAGTCATTACATTTGGGTTATCCTGCTGGCAGGCGACCCGCAGTCGGTCCGAGTTCCAAAGTCTTGGTCCGACGTCGGTTGCTATCACCTCTTCCCTGACGTCAGAGCACCAGGGGTATAAAAGTAGCAACCGACGTCATCTTCTTCAGTTTTTCTTGGCCCAGATGTCAGGTACCCCCAGATAGGAAGGCTGGAAAGATAAAAATATGCCCAAAAAACATGCATATATTACAATAAACATTTTCTTCACCTACAAGCAAATACACCACATAGGTAGTATAGAGATGAGAAGTACAGGAAAGTTCCAGCAATGAAAAAATAAAGGGGGGTGGTGGGTGGGTAACCTGGACTGCAACAGTGAATACACTTGAACATCTACATTTATGGTAGGTACACAACTGTACTATTTTCATCGTGTTTCACTGTTGCAGTCATTACATTTGGGTAGAATCCCAAAGCTGAGGTTGGGTGGCTGGGTCTAAATTGGACTTGGAGAGGCTACCAGGCCCTGTAGAACTGCAGTGGCAAAGCCTGCCCTGGATTTAGAGTGGAGAGGTAAGTGGTAGTGCTTGGTAAAAGTGTGCACTGAGCTCCAGGTTGCAGCTTCTAAAATGTCTTTGGTTGGTACTCCTCTGAGGAAAGCTGCTGAAGTGGCTGCTGCTCTTGTAGAATGAGGCCTAATGCCCTTAGGCACTGATTTGCCATGCTGTGCATAACAGAAGTGGATGCAGTGTCCTATCCATTTCGAGATTGTCTGCTTTGTAATAGGCTTTCCTTGTGATCCTGCAGCATATGTTACAAACAGTTGCTCAGTTTTTCTGAAGGCTTTTGTTTTGTCCAAGTAGAATCGTAGCTGTCTGTGTATATCTAAAGCGTGCAGAAGTCTCTTCCCTTTATTTTGGGGATTTGGGAAAAAGTAGGCAAATGAATGGTTTGGTTTAAGGCCACATTGGAGACCACTTTTGGCATGAATGTTGGGTTTGTCCTAAGAGAAAGCCTGTCCTGATGAAAAATGAGGAAAGGTTCCACAGCCATTAATCCCTGTAACTCTGAGACTCTTCTTGCTGAAGTTATTGCTAGGAGCAGAGCAGTTTTCCATGACAAGAATTTTAGATTAGCTGTGCTGGGTGGTTCAAAAGGAGGCAGTGTGAGTTTTTCTAAAACAAAATTGAGGTCCCAAGTAGGTACTGGTGCTCTTCTTGGGGGGTCTTATATTTTTAGCCCCTCTGAGGTACTGTCGTGGTAGAGGATGTGAAAAAATAGGAGGTTCCGTATTGTAATAAGCTGAAATGGCAGAGGCATGGATTTTAATTGATGAGAAAGATGAGCCTTTGTCCAGCATCTCAGTTAGGTATTGTAAAATCTGAGGTATAGGTTCATAGGTTCATACTAGGCTATCTGCCCTAGGGCATTTATAAGCCTAGCCAGAATGTGTTTGGCTTTCGCCACCCATTTTAAATTTATTTTGCTATGCCCTTTTTCGAGGTTAGTATACTGTGCCTCTGTCTAACAGTGACACAGAAGTGATACCCGGGGTAAACCTACGACCTCCCATCCACTCATCAAGATTCCTCTTGAAGAGAGTCAATGAGGGACTCTGCCTAACCTGGACTGGGATTTTATTCCAGAGTGAAGGGAGCCTCTGGGTTATGAATCTGTCCCTCCAGTATGTCCTATTTATTTCAGTGCTGAGGTTCAAGTCTCTCGAGTGCATAGCTCGATGGGATTTGGATTTTCTGAGGTGCAGCATGTCCATTAATTCCGGGTTGGACATGGCTTTATACATCAGGCACAGATCGCCTCTGAACAGGCGGTATGCCACTGAGTAGAGCTGGAGTTTCTTTAACTGGGCAGCATATGGCATCTGTTTGAGCCCTTTGATCCTCTTAGTGAGGTACTTTTCGGGTCTTTCCAGTTGCTGCAGGTGTCTGGTAAGGTACATCCCAAAAGGGGCATTGTACTCAATTATGGGCCTGATGAGGGATGAGTAAAGAGGCACGATGACCTCCCTGATCTAGATGTGAATCCCTTCATGATTAGGTGGGCTATATAAAATGTTTTTCTAACCACTTTGGCCACGTGGTTGTCAAATGAGAGATTGCTATCAACTTGGGTCCCCAGGTCCCTAATTACTTCTTCTGTACTTAATGGATTACCACCTATGTGGTAATTTGGGGCACTTTGTTTTTGCCAAAGGGGATGACTATACACTTTTTGGCATTTAGCTTGAGGCCATGGCTCTGGCACCAGTTGTCTGTTTCTATGAGGCCCTTTTGGAGGATGCTTGTGTCGGCTGGAGAGTCAATTATGGCACCCAGTTTGCAGTCACCTGTGAACTTGGTCAGCCACAGTCCTTCCGTGTTGGCCTGTACCTCCAAGAAATATATACCGAACAAGAGAGGTCCCAGGACGGAGCCTTGTGGGACACCACTTGTAACCGGTTTGGAGTCTGACATGGCTCCAGCAATTCTAACCATGTGGGTTCTGTCCTTGAGCCAGTTTGCAATCCATCTAGTGACATAGGGGTTTATATTTAAGCTGGTGAGCTTATCTATAATGCCCAAGTGGGGTATTGTATCGAAGGCTTTTGCGAGGTCCAGGTAGGCTGTGTGGACCACCTTCCCCTCGTCAATGGCCTTGGTGACTGTTTCAAAGAAATCAACCAGGTTTAAGAAGCAGGATCTGCCCTTAACAAAGCCGAACTGGTAGGATCCAGTGTCTGTAGGTCCCCAATATCTTTATTTATGAGGTCCATGATGATCCTTTCCATAGCTTTGCAGACCAAGCTAGTCAGGCTTATGGGGCGATAGTTTCCAGGATCCGTTGAGGCACCACCTTTATGGAGAGGGACCACTGTTGCTGTACGCCACTCTTTGGGCACATATCCTGTAGTAAGGCTGAGACTGAACAGTAGATTTATGTTTGGGTTTAGCTCTTTTTGGAGTTCATGTAGGACGGAGCCCGGGACACCGTCTGGTCCCATTGATGCTGTGTTTTTTGCTTTGGAGAGGGCGGCTCTTACCTGAGCATCTGAGATGTCAGGGGGGCAGCACTCTGCTGGGATAGATATTTGCCATTTTCGTGGGGAGGGGGGGGGGAGTTTGCGCTGAACCTGTCATCTAGGATGTTGGCAATGTCTGTGGGTTCGGTGTATTTTTTGTCATTTTGGACTAATTCTGAGCATATCTGGGAATTACCTCCCAGGTTCCTAACATAACTAAAGAAAGCCTTGTGATTATCCTTAGTGTCCTGTGCAATTTTTCTCTCGAAGCTGGCCTTAGACAATTTTATGAGTGCCCATAGTTTTTTGCTAATACTGATCAGTGATGCCTTCCCTTTTTGGGAATTTGCTCTATCATTTAGTAGCTTCCTCCTTCTATTGTATAGTTTGTTTATGGCTGGGGTCCACCAGACAGGACGTCTGCCTTTGGAGGATTGGGTCTTGGTTTTAGTTGGGATCGCATGATCCATGCATTCCTGAAGGTGTTCATAGAATGCGTTTATAAAGGATTCTGCGGTCTGGGCCGTATTTTCCACAGGCCCGGGGGCTTTGAAGGATTCCACCTCGGTTTTGAGGAGTGTGAAATTTGCTTTAGAGAAGTTCTCGGCAGGGGGTGGGGTCGGGATGTGAATATCCAGTGAGATTAGTTTATGGTCTGATCTTACCAGTGAGGGATACACTTCTGGTCTGGAGCATAGAGTCCCCATGTTGGTGATGATCAGGTCCAGTATGTTTTCCCCTCTTGTGGGAGTGGTAACAAGTTGTTCCATAGCATTTGAGTTTATAAATTCTAGGAACCTTTGGGCCAGGGTGTTGGAGCTAGAGTAATGCTCTCAGTCTATGTCTGGGTAGTTGAAGTCGCCCAATATAATGGTGTTTGGAGAGACCTTCATATTTTCCAGTGTTCTCAGGAAGGCCGAGTGGGGTTCCTGGGTTTGGGAGGGTGGTCTGTAGCAGGCTATAAACTGGAAGGCAGTTTACCCACTGTTAGTTGCACATGGATAGTCTCTGATGCTTCGTGCTTTGCCACCAACCTGGAGGTGTGGGTATCTTTGATGAATATCGATGCTCCCCCTCCTTTTGTGGTTTGGTCTAAGTTTTGGGGCCGAAAAGCATGGTATGAGGTATAACCTGGTAGTGCTGGGGTGCTCTCGGGAGCCCTGAACCAGGTTTCTGTTACTGCACAGATATCGATGTTCTCCATGCTAAGGAGAGTTTCAAGTGCGTGCATCTTGAGGTTTAGACTTCTGGCATTGAGTAGCATTACTCTTAGTTTCTTATCCCTTGTGATACCTATGGAGGTGGGTTTGTCTTTTGAGCCTTGCCTAAAAAAGGCACTCTGGGGGTAGCAAGAGCCTTTGCCAATATCCGAAAGCCCAGGGGTGACAGGTGCAAGCTGTCCCTAGCGAAGCATCGTGGCTTGTCGAGCATATCATCCCAAGCTGACAGGCATTGGATCCCCTTTGAATGACACCAGTACTTAAGCCAATTGTTGAAATTGATCATCTTGTCTTCATATTGTGGCATCATTCTTGGTGAGGGTAAGATGCTACTCAAGGTCAGGGTCATACCGGCCTGGGCTACATGCTCGGAGAGATCCTCTATGTCTCTTTTCATGTAGTCCAGGGAGGTACGTCTCAGGTCATTCACACCAGCATGGACAATGACTGAGTCATATTTGTACTTGCCTTGGAGTGACCTGAGTGCTTGTGTTATGTGGTGGATCCCAGCGCCCGACAGGCTGCTCACCGTGACCCTCTCCTTGTTCAGCCTGGTGAGCGGGACGTCAGTGTGCCTGACGATAGAGTCACCTGTTACAAGTGTATCAGGTGTGTTGCTTAGTCTTAAGGGCTGTGACTGTTCGGCACACTGGCTTTGTGAGATATGTGTTGCACGTGTTTTGTTTTGGGGTAGCGGTTGCTTGGGTGTCTGCTTTGGAGGTCTCTGCTGCTTAGGCAGATCTTTATTTAGAGCCTCCGAGTATGTTTTTGTGTGATTGTGTTTGGTTTGCTGTCGTGGTAGGTCTATGTGAGACTGGAATTGTAGTGAGTGTGGTTTCCTTCTCCTCCTGACTGGTTATGCCAGTACTGAGTTGAGAGAGCTTAGCCTCCAGTTTGGCTATATGGTTGCATCTCTCATATGTGTTGGAATTTGTTGGGAGGAGGAGAGGGTTGTCTGTGTACATGAGGCAGTTGTAACATTGCCTCAAGATTCCCAGATTCACCAGCTGGACCGGAGAGGAGATTGACAACTGACCTTTGGACATGTTAGAATAATATTAGGAATTCCTTTATAATTGAAAACAAGGGCCAGTGGGGAGTGAGGGTGTAGTGCTTTTAATTTTTAGTGCTGACTTATATAATTGCTTTAGTGAGCAAGTGCCAGGTAACTTAAGTGCAATGTGTTACAGGTAACTTAAATGCAAAAATGAAAAACAGTAACTTTCTTTCAAGTGAAACAAGGAAATAAGTACAGTAAGCAATGCAGATATCACTAGTGATCCACAGAAGCGCTGAGAAGCCACGTATTAGGTGGAATTAGCGTTCCAGGGAAATAACAAGCAAACAAGCATATAAACAAAGCTAGATTCAGCAGGCCTGGATCTAGTCTATGCTACAGCAAACAAGGTGTACCAATTTCAGTAAGATACAGTTCAAATATTCAGGCACTATAAACCTTTAACCAGAAATTCCCAGCTCAGAAGGGCAGAGTCCAGCCTCTTCTCCCACAAGAGAGCAGACCACGAACCTTCTTAATGTAAAATAACTGGCCTGAAGCCCAAGTGCTTAAACCAGAACTAATACACTTTAAGAATAACAGACATTGGGCTCTCAATCAGCAGTTCCCAACTTAGAAGGATGAAAGCTACCTGTCCTGCCACTACAGTGCAGACCAAAAACCCTCTCAGTGCAAAACAACTGGTCCGAAGCCCAAGTGTTTAAACCAAAAGGCTTAGAATGAGTTACACCAAGCAGTAATAAATACAATTGAGTACTTTTAAGATGATGCAAAAGTAAAATAAAGTAGGTAGAAACAAAAGTACAGTAAAAGCAGATGAAAATTTTTTTTTTTCTCTGAACAAGTGCCGAGATCAAAGAAACAGATTTGAGTGCTGAAACTAGAAAACTGGCTAGTTATAAGAAAAAAAAACTAAGCTAGAAGGCTTCCCTCCAACACAGAAGGGCTTGGGGGCTCAGAAGCCTAGTCTGTACCACTTAACAGGAAAGGCAGGAAACAAGTTTAATTTTTTTTTTCTGTTTCCCAGATGCTCTCTTTGTACGCAGTAGGAGTGCCTGAAATCAGAATATGATCTCACTGCACTCAGTTGAGTGAGCAAATGAGATGGGCCCAGAAGGAGTATCCAAACACAAATTTACAAGAGGGGCGGGCAGTTTCAAGGCCACTAAGATTAACACCAAAACAAAAACAGGGAGGGTGTTAGGTATTAGGGACAAGTGGTTCGAGCCCTTGTGCCTGGTTCCAAGCACAGAATCTCTTCCATTTTTCTGCATAAGCTTTCCTAGTACTGGGCCTCCTGGCTTCTAAAATGACATCCATTACAGCTTTAGAGAAAGGTGCAGTCTAATTGGCTACATTATCTGCCATGCTGCCACGTTTAAGGTTCTGAGTTGACTGTGCAGAATCTGATTGTTTTGTTGTGTCAGAAGATGAGGGATTTGAGGTAGAGGCCAAGCTGGGCCTTGAGACAAACTCTTTAGGTTTGGGTACCAGTGCTGGCATGGCCAGTCTGGGGCAATCAGGATAATTTTTGGCCTTTCTTGTCTGACTTTTAGTAGCACCTTGGTAAGAAGAGGCATCGGAGGGAAGGCATAGACTGTCAGGCCTTTCCAGCTGAATGATAGAGCATCCACTTTCCATGCTTGAGAGTGATAAGTTCTTGTGCAGAATTTCTGTATTTGGTAATTGTGAGGGGAGGCAAAAAGATCTATGTCTGGGTGTCCCCATTTCCTCGTTATCATGCTGAACACTTGTGGATTTAGCTTCCATTCGTGAGGATCCATGAGATCTCTGCTTAGTTTGTCTGCCAGTGTATTTTTTGTTCCTGGCAGGAATTGTGCCTGCAGATGTACTTGATAGGTCAGTGCTGTGTTATACAAAGTCATGGCTTGTCTGCATACGCGGTATGAATGCGTGTCCCCCCTTGCTTATTTATGTACCACATAACTGTGGTATTGTCTGTCTTTATTAATAGTTGTCCTGGATGTATTAAGTCCTTGAAAGCTGTCAGGGCATTCTGTACAGCTAGCATCTCTTTTTGATTGATGTGAAGATGCATCTGTTCCTTGGCCCACGTGCCCTGAATACATTTTCCTGCCATATGTGCCCCCCAAGCATAATCCGATGCATCCGTTGTTATTGTCTGCCTGGCAGTGGGTAAGGTGAAAGACTGTCCCTTGTTGTGGTGACAGGCTTGGGACCACCATTGAAACTCCTGTTGAAGGCAGGGAATTAAAGTTATGATTGTCTCCAGGCTGTGACAATGCTGAGTCCAAACACTTTTTAGATACCATTGTAGTTTCCTCATATGCAGTTTTGCATATGGAATTAGTAGAATGCAGGATGTCATGAAGCCCAGGGCCTGCAGAATTTTTCTTGCAGGGGGCTGGGTTTTTGTTGCCATCATTTGAAAGTAATGAGTCAGTTGCCTTTGTTTGTCTGGTGTGAGATAAGCCATCTGGGCAGTTGTATTTAAGCTTGCACCCAGGAATATTATCTCTTGAGAGGGTACTAGTTTTGATTTCTTTTCGTTTATTGTGTACCCTAGGCAAATTAGCAATCTTTTTACAAAAGCCAGATGCTTTAGAAAAATGTCCTTGCTCTCTGCTTGAATAAGGCAGTCGTCCAAGTAGGGATATATTTGAATTCCTTTTTGTCTGCAAAATGCATTACTGATGCCAGGCATTTTGTGAAGACCCTGGGCGCAGTAGATAAGCCAAAGGGCAGTGCAGAGAATTGGTAATGCATTGAGCCTGCTACGAATCTGAGGTATCTTCTGCAAGATTGTCTGACTGGGACATGCAGGTATGCCTCCTTGAGATCCAAAGTAACTAGCCAAGCCTTCTTGCCCAGCATGGGCAGAAGTTGCTGTAGTGTTAACATTTTGAATTTTGGAACATCCAGGAAAGTATTTAGGATTGACTGGTCCAGTTTTTGTCCTTTCTGGGTACTAAGAAAAGTCTTGAGTAAAATCCTTGTCCCTGTTCTTGCTGTGGAACTTTTTGAATAGCTCCCATGTCCATAAGAGCAGCAATCTGTTTTTCTGCCTCTGCCCATTGGTTTTGTGGCAGGTCTGGCATACATTTTGGTTTTGGAAGCGTGTGGAAGTGGAACTTGTAACTCTGAGAAACAATATTCAGCACCCATTGGTCCTGGGTGATCATGTGCCAATGTTTAGAGAAAAGTGCTAGCTTTCCCCCTAAGGGTGCTGTAAAAAGGTAAGTGCTTGGCATTTGTAGAGGGAAGTCATTGGGACTGTTTCCTATAAGGTTGTGATTTGTCTTCCCCTCCTTTGGGGGTTGAAGCACCCCATTGTTTAGGTCTGCAGGAGCCTTGGGGCTGAGATCTGCCTCTTGGGCATCTGTATCTGCCTCTTTGTGGCCTAACTGACACTGGAAAGGACCAATTTTTTGAAGGCCAGTTTCTGCTAAATCTAGGTGGTTGAACCTGTAAGAAATCTTTCACTATCTGCATTGACTTTGTTTTATCCTCCATTTTCTTTAACACTTCTTCTGCCTTAACACCAAACAAAGTATCATGCTGTAATGGAGCATCCAATAATTTTACTTTAACATGGTTAGGTAAACTTTGTTCTTTCAACTAAGCATGCCTTCGAATAACAGAGCCTGCAACTGCGGCTCTACAAGAAGCCTCTAATGAATCAAAACCACATTGCAGAGTATGCTTTCCCACTTGCTCAACTGCATGCAATAAATCCTGCATTTCCTTACTGTCAGGACTTTCTGTATTTGAAATCATTTTCTGTTTTAACAATGACATGCGGTACTGTTGATATTTAAGCATGTGAAACTGGCAGTTTAAAGCTCTTACAGCTAAAGTAGCAGAAGTGTAAACCCCCCCCCCCATCTGTCCAGAGCTCTGGAATCCCTATCTGAGGGAACAGGATTTTTAGCAGTGGAAGCCTTAACCCCTTTAGGACCCTGAGAAATTGTTTCAGGGTCTGCAGCGGGATTTTTGTAAAGAAATTTATGAGAGTCTGGGACCCTGTAGTACCTGTCTGCCTTGACTGGTGCAGGGGGTAAAGAATCAGGAGACAGACTAGATTCAGAAAAAACATCATCAACAATATCAAGTACAGGGGGGATAGCCAGGGGCCTGTGCTGAGGCAATAAAAGGAAGCCTCTGAGCCTTTTCTTGGATTCTGAATAATCCTGGCTCTCCCAATGGAAATGCTCCCTCATGGTGTGCAGGGTTTCCCCAAAAGAATAATCCTCAGGCGGAGAGACTGAAGGTATGGACTTTTCTGCATCAGAGTCCTCATAGGGAGGTAGAGAATATCCCTGATCAGAAGAGGAATCAGAGGAAATAGAAGCCTGGTCAGAGGAATCATAGTCAGTGTCTTGCCTAGGCCTTTTGTCAGGAGGGGGATGGGAACCCCTGATTAAAGTAATTAGGTCTTCGGCCATTTTAAGCATCTGTTTCTTTGGCATGGATGACTGTTCTGGAGAATGATGTACTTGTTTCCTTGTCTTTAATGGTGTTTTTACTTTGCCTTTGCTGCTGTAGTGAGCTTAATTGTAAGCTGTGAAGGTCTGAAAACACCCTCAGAAGCCGATGCCTGCTCAGCGGCTCCAGACCCATCTGAGGGAATAGTTTCCGTAGGCCTCGGTGTCTCCACCTGGCTGTCAGTTAGGGCTTGTGGCTCTGAGGTAGCGGGTGTCAGGGGCTGTGAAAGCGTCTCACTGAGAACTGGTGAACCGGTGACTGGCCTAGAAGAGGCTACATCATCGGTTTTGGACCTTGGATGCCTGTCCTTTTCTTTGTCTTTGCGTTTTTTTATAAATTCCCGTTGTCGCTTGTTCTGACGGCATTGTGTAATTAAACCTTCGGCCAAAGTAATGTAAAGCAAAATCAAACTGACATTTAATAGTGCATTTATTGAATCTAGCACAAAACCGACAACTAGTAACGTCGTGGTCAGGGCCTAGGCAAGGAATACAGTAAGGGTGAAAGTCCTTATGAGGTATTTGCTTCCCACAAGAAATACAATTATTAACTTTTACTGACATCGGTCTGGAGCAAGAAAAAGTTTCCCCAACAGGGTACTTAGCTTTATTGAAGACTTCGGTTCTGAAACTCAATTTTGAAAATTTCAGGAGTCGGCCGACCGGCACTTGCGAACTGCTTTTGCTTTTCACCGCGCGGCAAGAAAGACTGGAGAAAATGGCGTCAGTTGCTGCTTTTATACCCCTGGCGCACTGACGTCAGGGAAGAGGCGATAGCAACCGACGCCGGACCAAGACTTTGGAACTCGGGCCGACTGCGGGTCGCCTGCCAGCAGGATAACCCAAATGTAATGACTGCAATAGTGAAACACGATGAACATCTGATAGTGCATGCAGCCTGTTTTGAAGCGTAGGTATTTTCTGCAAGATTCCCTGATTGGGATGTGCAGGTAGGCTTCCTTTAAATCCAGTGTTGCCAACCAGGCATCTTTGCCTATCATGGGAAGCAACTGGTGAAGAGTTAGCATCTTAAAGTTTGGAATCACCAAAAAGGTGTTTAGCATAGACAGGTCCAGGATAGGATGCCACGAGCTGTCTTTTCTGGGTACCAGGAAAAGTCTTGAGTAGAAACCTTGTCCCTTTTCCTCTTTGGGTACAGTCTGAATAGCCTTTAATCTTAAGAGAGAGAACTTGCTTTTGAGCCTCTGCCCACTGATTTGGGGTAGATCTGGCCAACCATTTTAGGGTTAGTAACGTGTGGAAGTGAAATCTGTATCATTGGGAAACTATGTTTAAAACCCATTTATCCTGGGTAATGAGTTCCCAGTTTTTTGCTTGCAGAGCAATCTTTCCCCCGAAAGGAGCAATCAGTTGTGAAGTGCTTGGAAGTTTTAAAGTTAAGTCATTGAGACAGCTTACCACAGGGGGGAGTCTTACTACTCCCTGATTTGGAAGTGGGAGCCCCCCACTGCTTAGTCCTGTGCGTACCCTAGGACTGAAGCCTGAGTGTTCTGCTGGTTCTGGGTTTGAACTGAGAATGCCTGGAAGAGGCAGGAAAGGACCAGTTTTATGAGGGGGGAAAGGACCAGTTTTATGAGGGCCAATGCCTACTAAATCTAGAAGGCTGCACTTGTAAGAAATCTTTAACAGTTTGCATAGATTTAGCTTTTTCCTCCATCTTTTTAAGAACTTCTTCTGCTTTGTCGCCAAATAGGCGCTCCTGATTTAAGGATGCATCCAGCAATTTAGTTCTAACATGATCTGGCAAACATTGCTCCTTAAGCCAAGCATGCCTTCTAAGTACAGACCCAGTGACAGCAGCCCTGCAAGATGCCTCTAGTGACTCAAAACCACATTACAAAGTATGTTTTCCAACCTGTTCAGCAGAATGCATTAAATCCTTATTTTCAGCACAATCAGGAATCAACATAATTTTCTGTTTAAGCAATACAATAGTATTCTGCTGATACTTTAACATGTGAAACTGGCAATTTAAGGCCCTGATGGCCAAGGTTGCAGAGGTGTATACCTTCTTACACCATCTATCCAGGGCCCTGGAATCTCGATCAGAGGGGGTAGGATTTTTGGCAGTAGTAGCCTTAATGCCCTTGGGTCACTGTGAAATGTTCTCAGAATCCGCAGTAGGATTTTTAAAAAGGAACTTGTGAGAATCAGGAACCCTGTAATATCTATCAGGTTTTCTGGGAGCAGGAGGTCGAGTCAGGGGCCAAGCTAGACTCCGAAAAGGCATTGTGTTGGGGCAGAAGTAAGAAATCTCAAAGCCTCTTTTTAGAATCAGAGTAATCCTGGCTTTCCCAGTGAAAATGCTCCCTAAGAGTATGCAAGGTTTCACCAAAAGAAAAATCCTCTGGGGGAGAAGCTGAGGGAATACAGTCCTCTGCATCAGAATCCTCACTGGTAGATCAGGGTAAATCCTGGTCATCAGAGGAGACAGAAAATTCAGAATCCTAGTCAGAAGTATCATAAGCAAATTCAGTCCTAGGTCTCTTAGAGGAGGGAGGTTGGCTTCCCCTGATTAAAGTAATAAGGTCTTCAGCCATTCTTATGTTTTTTTTTTTTTTTTTTAGGCATAGAGGCCTGACCATGTGGTCTGGGCGGTTTTCTAGGCATGGTTCAAGTTTTAGGCCTAGAAGAAGAAGATGGCATTGGTTTACTATGCAAGTCAGTAGGCCTGAACACACCCTCAGAAGCCGGTGCCTGCACAGTGGCTCCGGACCCATCCAAGTTAGAGACATCCGCAAGTTCCACAGTTGAAGCATCTCGCGGCATACCGGACTCCGAATGGGTCTCAGTAGAGGCCTGCGAATCTGAAGTAGCAGGTATCAGGGGCTGTGAATGCGCCTCACTGAGTACCGGCGAACTGGTGACTAGCTTAGAAGAAGCGTCATTGGCAGCTTTGGACCTAGGTGGCCTGTTTCTGTCTTTATCTTTGTGGTTTTTTTGGAATGTCGGTAGTCGGGTGGCTTACCGAAGACATATCTGGATAATTGAACAGAGTACCAAAATATTTAGAAGCGAAAATGTACCATCGACGAATAGTTTGTGGTTTAAATAAGGCACAAAACCGACAGCGAGGTATGTCGTGGTCAGGGCCTAGGCAAGGAATACAGTATGAATGAAAATCTTTATGAGGTATTTGCTTTTCACAAGAAATACAATTATTGACTTTTACTGACATCGGTTTAGAGCAAGAAAAAGTTTCCCCAACGGAGTACTTTGCTTTAGTTGAAAACTTCGGTTCTGGAACTCGAAAACGAAAATTTCAGGAGTCGTCCAACCGGCACTTGCGAACTGCTTCTGCCTCGGACACTGCACGGCAAGAAAGACTGATGTAATGGCATTGGCTGCATGCTTTATACCCCTCACTACCTGACGTCACAGAAGATGAGATAGCAACCGACGCATGACCCAAGACTTTGATAATCAGGCCGACTGAGGGCTACTGCAAGCAGATAATCCAAATGTGATGACTGCAACAGTGAAACACGAAGAACATCTGCACAAACAGAATTTTACAGCACTAGAAGTGTAAATTAAGTGACAAACCCAACTGGAACAATTCAAGTCCAAGTGGATCTGGACCAAAACATTAGTAATAACCAACTACTCAATAAATCACAGTCCAAACAAGTAGCTGAAGCAAATCAGCATGACATGCAAACATTTTTCTGTTGGCAGTCATCTCTTTGCTATCTTTGGACTTGAGCAGCATTAGCACACCTATAACATTCAAAATCAGGTGTACCCCCAGGGGTCAGTTGTATTCTTTTCATTATGGTTTTGTTTTCAGTTTCAACTTATTCTAAATGCTGAACAAACAAGTATGAAGATAACATCTAAACTGGGGTTGGTATGATTCAGACACTCGTGTATTAGTTATCCAAACCATTGCTTACACTTTCTAAAGGCATGGATCACCTTAGCTGGTCCAAACTTTTGAGTAAAAAAAGTAATGTGATGAGATTAGGCATCTTGACAACAGACACAAACGTTCATCTGTGTAACACCATTTTTGAAAGAGTAAATGTTACTAAGGTTCTAGGAATATGGATCAATAAGAAGATGCAGTTCACAGAAAATGTGTCAAGACCAGGAATAAAGGCCTTAAGCAATTAGATTTGCTGTGAAAGACAGGTCTACTGAACCTAAGGCTCTTAATAGTTTGTCCATCTACTCCATCCTGTATTAGAGCATGACTGTACTTTTTGTGGTTATTATAAAACTGGTCTTCAATTACTATATCAGGTGCACAGGGGTTTTACGAAATTCATACTGAATTGCAAACATTCAATCTACTAACAGAGGTTATCATTTCTTTTATCTGTACAGTATACGTTAAGAGTATTAAATGGTAAACTCTACACATAATGAAGCTTCAAGTGAACATCGTAGGATTGAATTGAATCCAAAGCTATGGTTAAAAGATCTACTGCTTTGAATTTTCTTATTCCTAAATTAAAGTGTGCCACATGGAAGAAAAGTTTATCCATTCTCATTCCAATAGTATGGAATAGACTTTCATAAATTATTTGACAAGCAGAATCTCTAACAATGCTCAAGATAATATTTGACAACTGGATATGTCAGAGGAGTACTGCTCACTGTTCCCATACTAAATGTTTACGTCCATGTTCCATGCTGGCCTCCTCACCAGCACGATGATGATGTGCCAACTTAAAAAACAGATTTCTTGTGGCATACATCGGTACATTTCTATATCAATTTACTTGATGAATTTGCTAAACAGGGTAAGGTACTTGCAGGCTAGCCTAGAGTGTACATCAGGAAAATGGGAGTTGTACCATATAGTTAAAACATGCATTAGTAGTGTAGAATTAATAAATGCTGACTATATGTACATAAGTAAAATTAACCTGATTAACAAAATTTACAGATTCACGTTGCTGTCATTAAAGAAATTGCCTAGGTTACGTTGCAAGTGTATGTGTGCACACGTGTACACACACAATATTTACAAATTTCAAGTTCCTAGGAGGTTCAAACACAGATAAGAAAACAAGGTGGCAAGAGTTAATGGGAGGGAAGAAGGGGTGATACTAAATTTACAAGAGGGGGGCTGAAGAAATGAGTAAATTAAGCCATAGGTAAGAAGACCGTTATTTCCTGGATCTCTTATTGATAGCATGAGTACTCAGCTTTAATTCCACAATGTTTATTTTTCACTTCTGACTGAAAATGAAGTTATGACTGTAAAGTTTTCAGTCTGGTTGAGAGGGATTCCTAGAGTATGGGATGGTAGTCATTTGAAATGTCTGGATCCACTAGTGGGAGTCCAAAACATGTAGAGTCTAGACTGAATGGCTAGAAGAATGACTTGCATATGCTAAGTCTGAAATGTCCATTTCTCAGGATATTCCCTTTTCTTCAAGGTATGGTGATCTCAGAGTTGGTATATGCAAGTTTGACACCTGTGGGGGATTTGTCCCCCACCTGCAAAAAAAAGAAGTTTAAAGGACAACAGCGATCTTCAAGACTTGCTCTTTTTGGGTTTTCAGTCTTTTTTTTTTCAGCTTGATGGCACTTGATATTTCGAGTGCCAACATTTCATTATGGAGCTGTATAGGACAATTCAGGAAAAGCTCTTACTTGTGTAGTGATGATTTTTACCAGTGGCGAAAACAGAAACAGTGCTGAGAGGAAAAGATCCATGGTGAAAAATGGAAAGAATAATATCTCCGTTAACATAAATAAGGATGAATCCAGCAGTACTTATGTTATTTGGGTAAGAGGTAGCCAAATGGCCTTTACAAATGGTACAACAGTGATGTACTCTCCTTGATGGGAAAGTTAGAAATCTGTAAATTTTGTGAGTCATGGACTGTAGTCCATTAGGTTTTCCTTAAATGCTGCAGAAATTGTTAGACTCTACTAAATCTGAGGAAGTAGGTTGGCTTTCCTCACTGGGACTTCTACATTTGAGGGAAAGAAAATGTGAAATTTTTGTCACTCAGAATAGACACTTGTTAATTTTTGATTTTGCCACATTTATGTGGTAGTGGAAATTCAAATGATGGTCAAGCCACGTCCCTATGTAGGTGATTGGTTAGCAAAAGGGTGTTAGGGTTGTTGTGAACTACATGCCAGCTAGGGGTACTGACTATGGCTTTTTGAGCGCTGAATATTAATGCATTAGTCTTTTTTAAGTTGACAAGAAGATTTAGTTTTAGAAGCCATGTGGAAAGTTGGTTTACTTCACTTTCAAGTTTGTTATTGATACTGAATGGAGATTGGAGAAGCATCTGATCTACAGATGACCATATCACCTGCATGTAAGCCAAGACATGTCAGAGGAGAGGTTGTTAATAAAGTCAGACCATAATAGTGAGGGTATGGGAAAGACTCCTGGGGGACTCTTTTGATTAGATTAGCATGTAAAGTTTGTGAGCTAATCTGAACTTTAAAGTTTCTTCTGGCTAGAAAGTCTTTAAACCAGACACTAGCTTTAAGACTGACCTCAGTGGCTGTAAGCAAATTCATCAAGTGAATACGGGTCAGCTAATTCACAGGTCTTCATATGGTTGATGAAAATCGTACATACAGGCCTCTTTATTAGGTCAGTGATAAAAGCACCAGTTGGTCATCCTTTATGTACTTTTGAGAAGAGTGACATCAAGAATAAAACAGGCAGTCATTAATTCATGTCCCAAAAGACTCAATGAATAACGCTGAAAGTTTTGTTACTCTGAAGGACTGCGCCATTTTGAATTTTTTTCTCCTGCTATTTAAATGTACTTCTTTACTGGTACTCTTGACTACCATATACCTCAAAATGGACTCAAAATAAGATGTTATTACTTATAGTGAAGGACAGTATAAAAATAGCAACCAAAATGGGCACTTAATTACTGCCAACACTGATGATTCAAAAAAGTATATTAAAACAAAAGACACCGAATATTGCGAGAGCTGTATCGCAAAACTCAGAAATGTGTATTCATCTAGTTTAATGCAGCCAAAATCCTTATCACTCAGGAGAAATACAGTTCTTGCAATATTTACAGACTTGGGAATTTCACCTGGTCTATTCAGCAGAAGTTGTCCTCTACTCAAGACTCATACACTGGCTCAGTGCAAGTCCCCAGGTAACATAAGAGCAGTAAAACAGATGGGTATGGCTTCCTCTTCTGCAAAGTGGCGCAACATAAAGGAGGCACACGCCATCTGGGAATCAATATAATCTGGTTTTTAAAACCATAAATAACATATGAAAATGTTACAAGCAACAACCTGTGGTTTGATCCTATGACCTCACTTACAAACCACACTTCTGATAAAGCCAACTATCATATCATTCTCTGAACATAAACACCTTTCTATAACAAAATGTTCATTCATTCATTTTGAATGCTTACTTTATCCAGTTCAGAGTACTGGAAAAATGGCAACTATCCCAGCAAGCAATTAGCAAAAATAAATAAGGAAAAAGATACTTAATCTTTATGTTCTCAGCATTTTTTGCAGCATCATAAGTTCCCTAAACAAAGTCTACAGCAAGTTCAAACAGCACACAGAAATAAATTCAGACTGTATGTAGTCTTCCTTAGTCCACTAAAGATTTTTTTTTTTTGCAAGAAAAAACATAGTTGCCTGCCAAATGTATTACGCCTACCTCTCTACAAACACATTTAATTGCTGAAATAAACATGGAAGGCATGTCTTACTATCATAATAAAAATACCAACAGCTAGTTCAGAGATAAAGGGCTGGATTCAGGAAAAGGAAGCTGCACAAAGAGCTAGTGCACACAAATGGTTTCCTATTCGTTAAGTGTCCCAAAAGATGCTACTGATTAGCACAGGCTAAGAGTCTATGGGGACATAGTAGTTACAGTAAGAATGCGTGAAATTGTCCGGCAATTCATATGAACAAGAAGTGCTGACTCTCAACAAAAAAAAAAATAAAATAAAATAAATAAATATTAACTAATCACAGCATTTTGCCTTGCCTGAAGATACAGCTAGTTGCATCTTGGAGTAATATTAAAATTTGTTTGCAACTGCTTATGTTGCTATTAATGCTTCTTCTTGCTGCCCTGGCGGAGTGCGGCAGCAGCAAACCAAAAGAAAACCTTATCTTACAAAGAAGGGGTATACAGCAATGACATCATTAGATGGTGCTGAACATACTTCAGAGCAGTGACATCATTAGATAGCACTGAATGTGTCATGAAAAACACTAGGTTTTACAGTTCAGCTTACATCTCTCAGATGACATTGGTTAAGCAGCTTCTGTTTAACAGAGTTCCTGACTATCCATTATTCATCTCAGCAAGCTACCCATCAAGTGCATATGTTCAAAATCCCACAGCATTCCTTATTACAGTAGTTTAAACTGAAAACAAATGTCTGTTTTACAGGCTGAGTTTCACATATTTAACTAGCAGCACAGACATAAGACAGCTACTTGATGACTAAAGTACAAAAGGAAGATTTGTAACTTCCTGTTATGAAACAGCTATAGCTGAACATTGTTTACTTGTTCATACATTTTGGTTGTGAGCATTATTTGCGTGCATTCAGGTCAGTGAGATATCAGGATACATGTGCCCACATCAGGCATTAGCATTGTACTTCCAAATGTGTGTTGGTATCATGCATGTATCTGTCACGTGGCTCATCATATGCTCTTTTTTTGCACATTAGATTTTATCTGTGTTTGTACATGTAGTAACTGCTCACATGCTGCTACCTATAAAACTATACAAGAGTGTTTATTTACTTGTCATTGTTTACCAGGAAAGTCTAACTGGGCAAGGCCCATTTACAGCTGAGCACAGAGAGAAAAGCTCCAGTAAATGACATTTACATTTACAGTTTTACTACATATTACAAACAAGAAGTACATTTACAAAACTTGTAGTACGGAAATGCATTTCAGTTAAGAAAAACTATCTTTGACAGCCATACAGCAGACTTTGGTTTGCAGTACACAAAGTACATTTTATTACACACAAATATACTTATATATGTGTGACTATCAGACAGATGTGACTACAAACTTGAGAAACACACAAGAAGTGAAGTACCCTAAGTTGTTCCTCTTAATATCTGTAAACAGCTTAATTATCAAGAAGTAGGAACCTTTATTCAGTTATATGAGCATAACAGAGAGCCACCTGTCTGTCAAATGGTGGCTACATATAACTCAGTGGTAAAGCAGGGTTTTGATGTAAACAAGATGGAAAAAATGGCATTAGTGGGGAGGGAAAGATAGGATACCGTGTAAGAGTAATGGAGTATGACATAAGCAAAACAGGGAAAAGGGTTAGTGTGGAGAAAAAGATACGACTTTGCATAGGAATTATAGTCATTATAGAGGATGACTTCTAGACATTGTGCAAATAAGGGCTGGTTACTGATGGTGAAGCAGGTGGAATATGACATAATAGTTAGATGTGGTGCAGGAGTGTATGGTTAGAATGAAGAGTCCATGTGGAGAATGACAGAAGTAATACTGCTGCCACTCTGCATTTGCTATATTTTTTGCTATGTGCTCTGCCTGAGTAACATATTACAGACGGTAGCATACTGTTTACCACACAAGCTAATTCATTCAGATGGGCACATGGCTGTACCATGAACTGGATTATTTTATTTCACTGTTAATGGGGGTTGTGCACAGCTGAAATACATGGCGCAGTTCATACTTGGCACATTACACAATACCTACATGTGTGCCTTACCTGTACTATTACTTGCTTTGTTACAATTACCACTGCTGTATGAAAATTCTTATGGTTATAGAAGGGTGTGCATCACATGATGATATGTTTTTGAATAACAAGCATTTATGTGATGTGCCTGCCATAAGGCCATGGTCGTAATTATTTATAAAGCTATTATCTGTCATAGTTGCTTAATGGTGACATGGTATATCATCAGCTTGTTGCTAAGGACTTGGGATACTGTTTTCACAGTATGTTTTTCTTACAAAAACTATATTAGACTTCCATCTGCAAACAATGTGTTGAATATGGATTGTCTTGCATATAAGTAATGGTTATAGGTTACAATCAACAGGGCAAACAATGCGTTGAATATGGATAGTCTTGCATATAAATACTGGTTATAGGTTGCAATCAACAGGGCATGTTTTAGTGTCATTTCATGTACATTGTTGGTGTGCTTCTGTGCTACACTACATTGCAGATTCACATCTTTGTGCTCACACACCACTGTGATGCTCATCATGGGAAATATATGTAAATGTGTCTAGGTATGGGGGACAATGTACATGAATTAAATGTCTACATATATGTGCATGCAAAATTCCTGATCATAGACTTACTTGATCTATGTATTGATGGCTATAAAGATGTGTGTCTTGTGCAGGATACAGGTTGTTGGTATGATTGAACATTTGATACTCATGTTTGGACATGTGTAGTGCAATGCTGCCAATGTTACGTATGTTCAGACATTACAACTGTGCAGAGAATGCGACTGTGTTTATGACATGAGTGACATGTCCATTGTTCCTCTGTTGTATGTGTATGTCCTTGTAATATCTTGAATGTTATAGCCTGCTATCAGTGTGCTCTCTGATTTTAATGTCTGTGGTATGCACTTGCTTGTGTGCCACAGATATGTACACATTGTGTGCATTTGTAGACATGCAGATCACATTTACCATGCAAATGTGTACTGAGCTGTTTCAATAAATGCATCACCATGGATTACTATTTTTTGTAGTGTTCATTTTTCAAATTATGGACATCAGGCGTGGGCTCTTTGCATGTTATTCAGAAGCATTTCCTATCATGCATAGTAACATCATTTCTGTTACTTATTCAGGTAAATGATGTTCATCTATAGGTGAGCAGTATCAGTCAAAACATTCACATTCTTGCAGTTCTCTGCACATGAAGTATGGATGTGTTCAAATGACATTTATGATGAATTACATAATATTTACAGAGACTTCTGACACAAGTGCTGCACACGTGGAATGCAGTTTTGTCGACAGCACCAAACTATTTTCTTTTTAGTTTTGGGGCAGCAAGGGAAAGTGATGGCAATTGAAAATAGTAAAAATAAATGCCATGGAGGGACCACAAATGGTTTAAATACAATTTAATATTATACCATAAAACACTGAGCGCTTTCTTCTCCCAAAAAAAAGACTTCATCAGAATAATTGCAAACCAACAACAAGGCATTATACAGTACCTAAAAACAATTTTCATTGGCTGTAGTTGATGAATCAATTGAACCTGTTCTTTTCATATTTTTTCTCTTAAAGAACCCAGGTATATGAGAGAGTTACTGCATAGAAAACTCTAACCTTGTTACAAACAAGGCACATACATGACTTTGTCTTTTGTGTATATGGATATAATTTAGTAGCTTTTGTACTTAACGCAGGAGCAATAGACAAACTGTTGTTTAAACCATAGGGGGAATATTGCACCAAGTCTACGTTGCCACTTCATTTCCCTTACTTTTACGTTTTTCCAACCCCCCCACAGGTCCAACCTAATATTTCCAGGGTACCAAGGCAAAATTTCTTAAATCCTTGACATACAATAAAATATTTGAATACAGTACTGTTTTCATTTTTGCTGGCAATGTCATATATGTGTTCATATATACATGTCTTTCCGTGGCAAGGCTAGCCACCCGGTGGTGTAAACCTTGGCTCGAGATGACTGTCACACTGCTGAAGTGACACCCCGACCAGATGTGCAAAATGGGAAACGGAGTTGAGGATGGATGGATATACATGTCTTTAAGGCACAATCAGTCTTGCCAACATAAATTCTATACACTTAATGCAGTAAGCAAGATATACCACTCTTGAGGTGGCACAATCACCATCCTGAAATGTTATTCTGCTGCTCATACTATTACCTAATGTTAAGCTCTGGTTCCTAGTCATGTAAGTACACTGTTTACAACACCCACATCTCATTTTCTTTAACTGCCTTTGTAACTGTACCATATTTGTTCTTCATTAATCTTTTGAAATTAGGTGCTTTTTTAGTAATAAAAGTGGGTTCATTCCCTACCAACTGAAATATTTTAGAGTTGGTCTTGAAAATGCACCAATTTCTTTTAATTATGTTTTTCATCTCCCCGGAGAACTGGTTATGATCTACTACCAAGGCCCTCTCATATTTGTGTTTCATATTATTGGTAGATTTAGTGAGTCCAGTGCCTAGAAGTGGTTTATATATCTGTTCCCCCACTCATTGTACCCTTCTAATAACGAGGTATCCAGAATATGACCAGGGTACCCCCTTGCTGAGAACATTTCCCTTAACTTTGCTAACTCGAACCACACGTCATACATGCCACCCTAATGGCTTGTCCCTTTATTAAGCTCTGTTTTGGCCAAACAGGGTGGCTGCTGGTGAAGTGTAGACAGGACATGCAAAAAGTTTCTTTCCTAAAACTGTTGTACTTGAAACCATTAGATGTGTGGGAAATGAGGGTGTCCAAACAACTTATCTTTTCTCTACTCCAACAGTATGTCAATTTCAGGATCAGGATTTTTGGGTGGGAACGGATGGGCCGTACATCTCTCACCCAGCCCAGGAATGTCCAGATCCATCCCCTTGGAATGAATAGGCTGACAGGCTGCACATAGAGGATTTATTGATTGGAGTCATGGGCTGAGCAATAAAAAAAGACTGATTAGCAAAGCAAATGTGTTACAATGTTTTCCTTTCTTTTTTAATTTCACTAATGGAATTAAAGTAAAAGGCCACAATGAATATACATTTACATATCTCATAAAATATTGAATGTAACTGTTCATTACCTCAGCAATGAAGTATTTCATATGTATCTTGAGCCTTTTTTTTTTTTTTTTTTTTGAAAAGACCATGAGATCATGATGTCAGTATTATAGCATTAATAAGCTTCCTCAAGGCACATTTCTGACAGCTGGACTCTGCTCATAACCACAGATCAGTTAAATCAATAGTTCAATTGTGTAAAGTTCTACACTCGCTAAATAGAAATAACAGCTGCAAATGACATGAAATACTTTCAACCAAAATAAAGCTCCTCTTAAAATAATCTCAGTGTACGCACCTAAAAACTCTACCATGCCTGCTAAAATGTGTAAAAAATGTTATAACAGAACAAGCCCGTCTGTTTTGGGGGTTGCATTCCATTTCAGTCAACAAATGTAGGACATGTCTATGATAATATTGTAAAACATATTCCAGCTGTAAAAGCTTTTGTAAACATCTGACAGGTTTAAAGTAGGACTTGTATGTGTTTAAACAGCCTGTTAGCATGACCATGCACAGTGACATTAAACAGATGGGCACTCACTGGTTATATACAACCAGTCAAAGGGAATACACTTTCAAATGTCATGCTGACTTTGGAATACCTTTCGGTTCTTATGAACCAAAAAACAAGTCTCCAGAATGGCTGATAAGGCATGACTGTACAAAGCAACACCACAACTCCTAATACTATTTCAAAAAATAAACACAACTCCTAATATTATGTCAGAAAACCACCACAACTCCTAATATTATGTCAGAAAACATTCTCATACTTGGGCAATTACAGAAAGGAAAAGAAGTCAGGCATGCCTCATCATTTTAGCTTAGAAAATGTTTTGCAGTGTCAAGGAGCTACCCCCAGTAGTATATGAGGTGCTATGAACAATGTACATTCTAAATATGGGTTTGATTCTCACATCCCCCACCTGCACACTGCATGACTGAAATAGTCAGCTAAGCAAATCAAAACTCCCAGGTGTTTCATGAAAAATATACAGTTTTATCAAATACACCCTAAACAAGCAACAATTACTAAAAATATATATTTCACTTCTAACTTCATATTACTTCTTATTTAAAAGCTGTATCAGACATAGCCTTCATAAATTCAGTGGTAGGACGTGACCACTGTAATGTGGCAATAATGTCAACATTCTACAGCAAACAGTATTTTTCACCTTATGGATTACCTGCTACAAATCCCTGTACTGTTATTCAGTCTATTAGCCTTTCTTGATCTCCCGAATGCAGGATAACATTGTCAAAAGGGACATCTAAAGATCATGCAGGTCTACCAATCTATATTAAGACTATGAAACCACAAACAAACTCCTGGGATCGATCCCCTGTGTCTCTACTAACATACCACACAACTCTCAGCCTATCAATTAACTAGATCTGTAGGGTCACGGTACAAAAAAAGGAACTGTTACACACACAGTGAATTTACCCAGTTAACAAAAAAAATATATATATACAACAATTTCACACCAGATATCTTCTGTCTTACATTAAGGTAATTTCCTCAGAAATACCAATCATGTGAATGTTAAGAAGAATAAACTGCTAACCTGCTAATAATATTTGCAAATCAAAATGCTGGAATGATGTTCACCAACCAGTCCAAGTGCTGCTGATATTAGAATTTTCTACAATAAAAGCATTAGCAGTAACCATAATGACTGTCCCAGTGGCAGCACAATGAATATATCAAAAAATAAATCCAAACCTGCATTTCTGGAAAGAAGGTTGCCCATATTCCTTATAATCCACATTAAGACTGCAGTGTTACTTGAATTTGTAAACCCACTTTTCCTTAATCTGGAAGATGAAGAAGAGAATTCTGACCAGTAAAACTGTTGCCGAGGGACTCTGTGCTATAATCAGAAGTACCCTTTTACTTCCAGTCTGGCAATGATCCATGTGAAGAAGCTACAATAGCAATAATAAACATGACTGCTCAAGTCAGCAAAACCTGACTACAATAGTGGATTATAAAGGAAATCAAACCATCTGACAATTCCCAGCGAGTCATTGTAAACACAGAGGTGTGACAGTAAAAAAAAGAAAAATTAGTTACATTTAATTATCTAACTGAGAATCAGTGGGATATATGTTCCCACTGTTTTCAGGTGGGGGAGGTGCTACCCATTGGTATAATGCAGAACTTTGATTGTGTACGAAGTTCACAACAAACAATTATCTGTCTCACACAACCTCATTACATAATGTACTTTTTGACTTATTTTGGTAAAGGCTTACTGTATTCTTCCTTGTGAATGCTTTTAACAATAAAAACAAAAAAAGGAAGGATCCCAATTATAAATGAACTTTCAGCAAAATAAAGAAAAGTAAACACCACCACAAAGGAAAGATAAAGACTTATTCAAGTTAACACCTTTACACCATGGTGTAATGGCGTAAATGTTTCTAAAGTTACACAAAAAGCTTTGAGAGTTATGAACCTGATCCAAGGTTTCACAACTGAATAGTCAAACAATAACTTTCAGTTGTAAGGCTACTTAGGCAACAAGTCATGGGGACTACTACATAAGACAATCATGTAGTGAACCACAATTCTACACCATACAATAATCCACGAAGAACAGTGATGAGATACTGGACAAAAGTGCTTCTATCCTGGCTGCAAAATTAAGCACCACCAGCTAGCCTTCATTTAAGACCAGACTCACCAGCCAGATAGCATGCATTCTTAAGCAAGGTCAAACTAAAACCCCTTGCTTTGTATTCAGTGCCTTTGTCATCTTAGTTAGAAAGTGAAAAGTTGGTACTTACTAGGGCATATTAAGGCTTCTTTGGCTGTGATGCTCTTGTTACAGGCATAGCACATGGTCATTCCTGAGACAGAAATAGAATTGAAAAGGTGACCATTGGTGTAGCGCCCTTCTTTCTCCCTTAATTCTTTCTCCCGCTCTTTCATCCTTTCTTTTTCTTTGTTCTGAAAAGAAAAAATACCAAAAATGTAACATGCTGGTCAATCACAGGTACCGAACTTCTTCAGATGCAGTTTAATTTTAACACTGTATTTACTTGCCTGCATTTCTGAGATATTCTCATAGATATTCAAGCACTACATTACAACTACTTTTGATTTATGAACTAAGAAGTGATGAATAAAATCATTCACTGATTCATTCTCTGATTTACACATGTAATCCAAATCAGGTTCACTAGGGAGAAAACATTTTATCCCAGCTCTCATTAGGTGAAAGGTACAGGAACTAAACCTGTCAAGGCACCACACCACTGCCGAGCAGACACACATGCACATGTGCCAGTCACATTTATGGGCAATTTGAAGGATTGTCATTTCATCTGCAGCATGTCTTTGAGACATGGAAGGAAATGGCAATACCCTGCCAAAACCTATGTTGTCAAAGAGGTGTAGACTCCACACAGAAGGCACCCTACGTAAGAACCGAACTGGAAAACAAGGGACTATGAGACAGCAGCACTAACCACTTACTGGATGGTGTAGTGGTGCAGCAATAGCGTTGTCATCTCACAGCAAGAGATTCTCCAGTTCGATTCTCGACTGGAGTGTCTTCTGTACAGAGTATGCATGTCCTCCCTGCATTTGTGTGTGTTTTCACCGGGTATTTTGGTTTCCTCCTGTGTTACAAAGACATGCATCTGGAGTGCTTCTCCTCCGGCCTCTGCAGAAAATTGGCTTTGTTCCAAGTCGGACTTTTCCAGTAAACAAATGTTAAATAAAAAATAAAAAATAATTGCTGCTGAAATCTCAGCATCCCAACAGCATGTCATCTTACATTACTACTTTTTAAGTAAAGGTGTGGTCAGTACAGGGAAACAAACCTGTTACTGCAATTAGTGATTTTCTGAAATTAGATTCTGGATCTGACATGACCCCTTAAAATAACAGCAGTCCAGTTTAACAGATGATAGAACTTAGTAACTCTCGGTTTGATTCACTTGCTTTCCAATTGTACACTGTGGAACTTTAACAAATCACTTAATGGGTCAGTGCTCCCTAACTGCATCTGGTAACCGGGTTTGCATGTACAGTGAATGCTTAAAATTATTCATTAAACAACAGAATTTATTATCAATAACAAAGCCTGTAGAAATCATCCAGTAATAGAGATTAAAAGCCTTACAAAGCAAAAAGTAATTTAGGCAGACATGAAATTAACAGATGCCTGACATTTTTTGCTTTCAAAGAGTTCTGCTGGACTGTGGTGGTAAAAGCAAAAGATAACAAGGACCCATAACAAACAATACTTTGAAGATGAGAAATCCGTCCTTGTGGGTAATCTGCTACTTTACTAGTATTCACCGCAAGTCATGCAGCTCAATGGAAGCATGTAAGAAATGCAAAGTCTTGGATGGTTTTCTAGCGGGCATATTCTGAATCATCGCAAGCAAGTTAGTTTTACTCCACTGATCTACAAGCAAACTGCATTCCTTTCTTTCTTTCTTGGATCATTTAATAGCATGCACTGGACCGCAAGGGTAAAGGCAAGTAAGAGATATAAATGGATAATTTAATTTTGTCAGTTCAACAGCATGTTATAGGTGTGCGTGAGAAAACTGGAGAACGTGGCGAAAACCTATGCAGACATGGGGACAACAAACCTGAGCAATGATGGTGACTCAAGTCAGGACTGAACACTGGACCTGTGAAGCAGAGATTTCACCACTAATCCACACTGCATTAATGAAGCCAGTTAAAAAAACCCCACAAAAATGGCAATTAGCATGAGAAACTCTATCTTCAACTAACTGACATGTCCAAGATGGCTGAGAAAAGACACACCTGTTATTTTGTTGACAGACTACCGTCTCAGACATCACCCCTCAATTCTATGCCTACTCTGGGGGCAGCAGGTGGGTTTTAGGTTGAGTTGTTGAAAATAGGTTCCTCCCTGAAAAAAACATCAATACTTCTGCTTTTCTTGGATTCAACCACATCAGCAGTCTGACACCCAGGTCTGGATCTCAGAAATATGGTCATTTAGTATAGGGTAAGGCTTGTGCTCAAAACTAGAGTCTGGGGTTCATTCCTGAATTCCAGTTACCACCTGCATGGAGTCTACATGCACTCCGTGTCAGTTTTGTGTGAGAAACTCTGCCTTCCTTTTTTCTTAAAAACCTGCTGGCCAAACTGACTACTTTAAAATTATATATATATATATATATATATATATATATATATATATATATATACACACATACATACGTGCGCGTGTGTGTGTGTGTGTGTGTGTGTGTGTGTGTGTGTGTGTGTGTGGACTGCCTTTGGTGTATTACTGTTGCACTCCGAAATAAAAACATGGACGTGCACAAGCTTTCATCTATCACTCTCACATATATACTGATGTGCATAAACACAAACACATACACACACCTTTAACTGCAGCTCTGTCTTACATATATGTGTGTGTGTTATTGAAAAAGTCTCCCATTCAAAACACACACACACACACACACACACACACACACACACTTGCAAGGCAATGTCATAAATCATTCACTGATGTAGTACTCATCCACATGTAGACTCAAACCCAGGAATCTCACGCTTACAAACCCACACTTTTGTTGAAACGTGATTCTTACCTACTTATACACATATGTATATGTACATATGCCTATCCATATACAGATAAAGACAGAGATATAGACATATATCTGTCTATAGATAGATAAACATACACACACACACATATATATATATATATAACAATATACAGAATTTTTTTATGCATGATGGTATTATGTATTTTTGCTCCCCAGTGCAAGACATAGATAAGGGTGGTGTTGGGGCAAACACTTGCATTCTGAGTTTTGTCTCCCACTGACGTTTAGGTAGCTGGGGGAATTTATACCCAACTACATTGAGTAGTACACCTAAACAGAACCTGCTAAGACATTTATTTTATGTGCCTTTCTCTGCACTATGCTTCTGTTCTGGATCTACAATTTGTAGATTACGTTTTATTTTCATTTATTTTCTTGTATTTTACTTGTGCTGTTGAACTGGGTGAGACTAGCTGGGCAGAACCCATCACTGGAGGCCTGGAGAGGAAAATGGCCAAATTAAATCAAATAAACTACACAAAATTTCACAGTTAATAATAAAACTGTTTTCTACTTTTCAAACTTAAATTAAAAAAACATTGCAAACTCATCTGTTTAGCATTGCTGACATGACAACCACCAAAACTGGTGAAAAATGACAAGCAATTTGCAGTAAAGCAAAAGCAGGAATGTAACTCATAAATGCTGGAATTCATAACTCAGCAACTGTGCATCATGTTATGGAGAAGAAAGACAATGTGGGTTAACACAGTAACAGAGGATCATACAAACATAAACCACACCAGTGTATTCATATTATGAACATTTACTTTGAGTACAGGTAATATGCACGATATTAATACAATTTGTGTATTGGTTACTAAAAAGTATAAACGAGAGAGAGAGATAACAGGAAAGAAATGAGTAACAAAAGTATGCATACAAACTTGTCTAGGCTACAGAGTGAAGTCAGCAGAAAATGAAAGGAATAGCTCAATGAAATATGAGGAAGAAAAACAGAAATTTAGGTAAATTCCACTGCTGTAAATGCAACACACAGACAGAGAATTAATTGTGAGATGAACTGGTCATAACCCGAAAGGGATTTAATGAGTTACGCTAGGTACTAAAATAAACCATGCGAAAAAAGGGGTACTGCATACCTCAAAAATGACATGTTACATAAACATATCTGTAAATAAATACACTTTTAATTTTATTGTTAAACACTGAAACATTGTTTATTGGATTATCACTACTAGGAACAGGCCTATTTTCAGAGAGGACCCCAGGGAGAAATCACCAATATACATATAATACAAACCTCAACTCAAAAAAGTACCATGTGATCATTAATACTCTCCTGAATTACCACCAAAGCAGGGATGCTAGGACTCATCTCTCAAATGAAGGACAGTACCTAAGAAACTGAACAACCCCCGCCCCCCTCCCCCCAACACACACACAAGCATACTGCAAAGGCACTTATGACGATACACCCTACACCACTAGTTTTTCCAAACATCAAAAGTGCATGAAGAAGGTAACCTGTGGAACCAGATTCATGGATGATTTTACAAATTTCTACCTACTTTCTGGAAGCTAGCTTATTTCCTTCTACTTAAGTGAGTTTTGCTTGACTATCTGACATCTTAACTGTGGTAAAGTCTCACATTCTGAATCGCAAATTCTGCTTTCGACTGACTTCAAGAAATTCAGTTACTGTTTTTTGTTCACAAATTCTGTGTACCTCACTTGTTCAGAAACTCTAAGACTAAATTACAATTGTTGAACTCTACATTCTTTCTTCCAATTCTGCTTGTGGCAATCTACCAGATATATGAGACTCATTTTCTTTAAACATTGCTACAGCCCCTCTGTCCTTCATGCAAGTCTTCTGCTGATCCTATGCACCCCTATTCTCCTCCAGTACCCCATAACTACTGGCAATGATGTGGCAACTAGTTTATCAGGAAAAGCTGACAGATGCACAGCAGATAGACAAGTGCTTGACTAACTTGCACATGGATGAATGAAACTTCTTTCAACAATTATCTATTTTTGAAAGAATCACACATACATATTTGCTTATTCTTCTAGGGGAACCTCACCCAAAATATGCCTCCGCCCAGCACGATATATAAACAAGGTTTTACTTATGACCATCACATATTAATGAATGTTTACTATAATCAGTGCAACATTTGTTGAACCTGATGATTGTGATAAAGCCTTATGTTCAGACGTAGTCCGTGATCCTGAAGCAAAAGTAAAAACTATTCCTTGTATTTCCCCAGACTGACTGTTGAAGGATGGAAATTCAGTTTCAAATGTTTTTATGCAAATCTTGACAGTCTACGTTAGTAAGACTCGACAGCACATCATTTTGTAATACAAATACACTTCTTTCATTTTTAACACTGGTAGAGAAGTCCCAGTTGGAATAAACTTGTGTTGCATGATAAAATAGATTGTTTGTTGAAACATCAAAGCCAGGACTTAAAAAAGTATTTTTGGCTTACTATGTAATTTGTCTGCTAGGCTATCAAGACAAGTGAACAAAATCAGTGCAGTGAGTATGGGCTGATGGGAAGAGGTTTTACTGCACCCAAATGACGATCAGAAACAAATATGAAAAGACTTCAGACTACTAATGATGCACTGTGTAACCAACTCTGTACCTTAATGATAAAACAATACAAAATGATTAACTTGGACAGCATGTGAAAAACGATTGCAGATTAAATGGAAAATTGTGTTAACCATAACACAGGAGCCATTTCTAGAATTATTGTAAGCAATGAAATTAAGGTGAAAAGATAGTAAGAAAAGTCAAAGTGGAAAATTAATTATGTAAAATAGCACACATTAAGAAACCTAACAAGTAAAATTAACGTTCATATCACCGTGTACATCCATGTTGAGATGCAAGGAGGGGTCAAGTGCCATATTCTGAAGAACACATTCCAGAAAGGAAAAAGCACATTACAGCAGGGCAACAAACACAGTGAGGTTATGAATGGCAAAGGAAACACTTAAATGGACACAAAGCAGTTTAGAGTGATTTTGAGGCAACTGGGCTGACACATATGTTGACAACTACACTCACAAAGCTCCATTCTGCTTCTTTAAACAAAGAAAATGATGTGTGTAACATATCTGTACTTGTCATACTAGCTGATTTGTGAAAGAACACCTGTGCACAGGATGACCATTAGAATTTAATTTGCTGCAATCCTCAACTTCAATCCTTTTTTTCTCTTTAGCTACTGCTACACTTGGGGCTTATGTGCCATCTGGATATACACACCATGACATCACAGGCAGTACTAGGGCAGTGTGTGAAGTCCGTACGGTTGCTTCCCTCCACTGAGTAAAATACAATCTATAAAATTAAAAAAAAAAAAAAAAAAACACGACAGCATGCAAGAATATATAAACACATACCTACCCAAATTCAAAGACCTCCAGGGATGGAGGGACCATCTCAGCAACGAGGGCTGATGAGATGGTATTAAGTAGCTGCTGTGGAGGACTGCATCAGGGATCAATGGTGACGATTTGCTATATCCAAAAATGTGAACCGTCTGCAGGTCACAGTAATTTTTCTGACTACAGAACTTATACTAACACTTCCCTGTTTCTTCTATCATGCTCAATTTGTACACCTTTAATTTGTAGCTATTTGTAGTTAATTTCTAATATTTCTACTGCAGATACATGCTAATGAATTTTCTCATAGCCAATTGTTTTTCTCCGTTATTAATGTATGCATTTGGAGCTTTTCTCCTCGGGCCTTCGCTGAAAATGGACATGTATCCAGTTGGACCAGCCCGGTCAACAAATGTAGAATAAATAAATAAAATAATGCTTCACACAGGTGCAATTCACTTCAATGGGCTGTCATCATTTGGTGGTCGTGCCTACAAGTCAAACCACTGCAGAAAGTGGTGCAGTATTCTTGAAAAGAGCTTTATGGAAACACCAAACTGAATGCTTGGTTTAAAAATTATACAGCAACAATCCTAAGGTACTATATTTTGTTTTTTTAAAGACACTCATCAGGAACAGTATGTAAAGATGGCAGAAATGCTGTAGAAGTGCTCATGCGTTGCATGTCAGGGCAGTCTGTTGACAAAGAGAGATGATACTACTCTACAGGCAATGTGGCAAGTCAGTCCTACGTCAGAGGACTGGTGGTATGGGACAGAGAGCTATTGTGAGAGGAAGTGGGATATCTGAACGACAATCTCTTCAAACACGCTTATCCTGACAACATCCTCCTGAAAGGAGGAGCAGTTACAGGAATATGCATGTCTGGTCTTCCCCTCCATGAACAGTATACACACCGAGAGAAAATACCTCCAATAGCTCCAGTGGCATAAATTCAAGGTCACTTGCACACCATCTCCCTTCCTCATACCATAAGCGGTACACAGTAACAGTGCAGGCAGTGGCTATGGGACCATGTTGGGTGATACCAAGTATAAGAGGGAAAGAAACTTATAATGCAGGGCAGTTAAGATACGAGAGGCTCCATATGCAGAAAGAAAAATGAAGAAGCACTAAACCTCAGCAGAACAATGACAGTGCAACACTAAAGCATGTTTCAACAAAACCTGTTAAAAAAAAAAGGTTATGGAATAATACCAGATGCTTAATTGCTTGGAAGTCAATGTCAATAAGAAGATGACAATGAAACAGAACAGATTCTCAACAAAAGTAATGTATGTAAAAAAAAGTCCATCCATCCATCACTCCTATTTCCCATTTTTGTACATGGGGGTCAGGCTGTCACTTCAATAGTGACCATCAACTAGCGTCGGCGTGTTACTTCTTCAGTGACAATTATCTAGAGGCAAGGTTTACACCACTGGGTGGTTAGCCCTGCCGTGATAGTTCTTCCACACCGACACTCACACACACTCACACACACAAAAAACTATGACCAATTTACAGTGTCCAATCCACCTACTGCATGTCTTTGGAGTGTGGAAGGAAACTGGAGCACCAGGAGTAAACAAATTCAAACACTGGGAGGACATGCAGACTCCACACATAAGGCACCCCATCTGAGAATCAAACTAGGAAACCTACTGCTGTGAGATGACAATACTATCCACTGTATCACTGTGCCACCCAATGTAGTACTAGGATATAAGAATGCACAGGGTTTCCTAACAATGTAGAAGGTAGGACAGTTGTTGTTCAGACAAGATTTGAAGACAACCAAGTCATCAGGAAATGAATTATTCACATAGAATGCTGTGCTCATTATCTGACAAAGGACTCCACCTTTCACACATTTTTAAGCTGTATTAGGGAAGTTGTCAGGGAAAGTACATGCCAAGCACACCAATTACAGGATGTAGAGGCATCTGAAATTTTCTACACAATAGAGTATTTACTTATTTATTGACCGGTAAAGTCTGACTGGGTCAGGAACCCGTTTTCAGGAGAGGCCTGAGGAGAAAAGCCCCGAAACAGATAGAGAACACAGACTTTTTAGTTTTACATACACTGAATATTATACCCCCCTTAAGGACTCTCATGTCACATTTTAAGTCCACTTTTTTGTCTGTCTTTGCAAGTATTTATGTAACTAATACATTACAACATTCAGGTTTCATAGAAAGTACAGTTGTGTACACTTACCATAAATGTAGACGTTCGAGTGTGTTCACTGTTGCAGTCATCACATTTGGGTTATCCCTGCCAGGGTAGCCCTCGGCCGACCCGAATAGCAGAGACTTAGTATTTCTGTGTCGGTTGCTGTCGCTTGAGGACTGACATCAGGTTGTCAGTAGTATAAAATAAGGCAGCTAACGCCATTACATCAGTTTTTCTTGCCCTAATCTGTCAGGATTCCCCAAGTAGGAGGCCAAGGTCTGGTGGAAGAAACCCCACCAGTGGAAAATAAATACCAATATGTCCCTTGAAAGGAAAGGAGAACAAGTTAGAACGGTAATAAAAGGAGAAAGAGATGAAAAAGTGGATGGAGGGGGGAAACCAGGACTGCAACAGTGAATACACTCGAACAGCTACATTTATAGTAAGTGTGCACAACTGTACTATGTTCTTCGTATTTCACTGTTGCAGTCATCACATTTGGGTTGATTCCCAAAGTTGAAGAAAAGGGTGGAGGCAGTCAATGAAACTAGGGACTGGCTAGGATGCCCTGCATGACTGCAGAGGCAAACCCTGCCATGGATTTGGAGAAGAGAGGCAGGTGGTAATGCTTGGTAAAAGTGTGAACAGATGTCCAGGTGGCAGCCTCCAGGATGTCCCTGGTGGGTCTCCTCTGAGAAAAGCTGTAGAGGTGGAGCCTGCTCTGGTGAAGTGAATCCTGACCCCCTTGAGGGGAGGCTTTCCATGTTGTTTGTAGCAGAAATGGATTGAGTGTGCTGTCCACTTGGAAATGGTTTGTTTGGAGATGGCTTGGCCCTCTGCCCCTGCAGCAAATCGAACCAGCAATTGATCAGACTTTCTGAAGGATTTAGTCCTGTTTAGATAGAATCTCAGCTGTCTGTGGACATCTAGAGAGTGCAGGATCCTTTCCTCCTTGTTCTGTGGGTTAGGAAAAAAGGTGGGCAAATGATTGGATTGGTTGGGACCCACACTTGACACCACCTTGGGCATGAAGGATGGGTCATCCTGAGGGATACCCTGTCAGCATGGATGGTGATGAAGGGTTTCACAGCCAAGAGTGCTTGCAGCTCAGAGACCCTTCTGGCTGAAGTGATGGCCAGAAGGAAAGCTGTCTTCCAGAAGAGAAATTTTAGCTCTGCATAACAAGCTGGTTAAAAAGGGGGCAGGGTGGGCTTTTCCAATACAAAGTTAAGGTCCCAAGCTGGTATTGGTGCCCTTTTGGGTGGCCTCAAGTTGCTAGCCCCTCTTAGGAACTGTTTGATCAAAGGGTGTGAGAAAAGGGGCTGCACAATGGGAAAATGAGCATTAAGAGCAGAGGCATGATTTTTTATAGAGTAGAAACAGAGGCCACTGTGTAGTAGGTCAGCTAAGTAATCCAGGATGAGAGTCAGGGAGGACTGTGCCATATTGGCTCCATTAGCCTGGATCCAGGTGCAGAAACTTTTCCATTTATCAGCATAAGACTTTCTGGTGCTAGGACATCTGGCCTCACGGATAACATCCAGAACCTGTTTACTGAGGTTGGCAGATTGGTTCAGGGTTAGGGAATAATCCAAGCTGCCAAATTGAGTGTCTGGAATTGGGGATGCAAGAACTCCCCTTCCCTCTGGGTCAAGAGATTTGGAAGATGCCATGGGGGTAGCGAGGACAGGCTGAGCAGCAAGGGATACTAGTGCTGCCAGAGCCAGTCCTGCGCTATTAAGAATGGTCCTTGTTTTTTCCTCTCTTATTTTGAGCAGTACCCTGGGGATGAGAGTTAGGGGAGGAAAGACATAGACTGATAGCTTGAACCAGGGGAAGGACAGGGCATCCACTTTCCAAGCCATGCAGTAATGCTTCCTGGTGCATAATTTGCTGAGCTAATGTTTGGTGTGGGAGGCAAAGAGGTCGACCTTCAGGGTTCCCCATTTCTGAGTTATTAGGGTGAAGGTACTTCTGTTGAGTTGCCACTCATGTGGGTCCAGAAGATTTCTGCTTAATTGGTCTGCCAGAGAGTTGAGAAAGCCTGGTAGGAATTGTGCTAACAGGTGTAGTTACATGGCCGAGGCTGTGAGCCAAAGGCTCATGGCCAGCCTGCATAGAGGGTAGGAGTGAGTCCCTCCCTGCTTGTTGATGTACCACATCACAGTGGTGTTGTCTGTTTTGATCACGAGAGCCCCTGGAGAGAGAAGGGGCTTGAAAGCTATCAAGGCGTGCTGCACAGCCATCATCTCTTTTTGACTGATGTGTGGAGGGATTTGCTGTGGGCTCCATTGGCCCTGTACGCACCTGCCATTCAGGTGTGCACCCCAAGCGTAGTCTGATGCATCTGTGGTGAGGGTCTGGGTGGTGGGGAGTGGAGAGAAAGGCATTCCCTTGTTGTGGGAGCATGCTGTTGCTCACCACAGAAAATCTTTTCTGAGGCAAAGAATTTTAGGTAGAAGGGTTTCCAGGTCTTGAGAGTGTTGGCACCAAAGGCTCTTTAGGTACCATTGAAGTTTCCTCATATGCAGTCTGGCATATGGAATGAGTAATATGCTGGATGCTATGGACCCCAGAGCTTGCAGGATCTTCCTTGTAGTTAGCTGGGGCCTGGTGACTAGTTGAGAGAAGTAGACCGTCAGAAAAAACTTGTTTCTCTGGAGTAAGGTTTGCCATCTAGGAAGCCGTGTCCAGACTTGCTCCCAGGAAGATTATCCTTTGGGTGGGCACCTGTTTGGATTTCTTTTCATTGATTGTGTACCCTAGGGAGGTTAATAGGGTCTTTACAAAGGCCAGGTGCTTGAGCAGCTTCTCCTGGCTGTCTTCTTGAATAAGGCAGTCATCTACGTATGGGTAAATCTGAATATTTATTTGTCTGCAAAAGGCAATGGCCGGAGCCAGACATTTTGTGAAAACTCTGGAAGCAGTAGATAAGCCAAAGGGAAGTGCAGAGAACTGAAAGTGTTGAGATCCTGCCCTGAAGTGGAGATATTTCCTGCATGATTCCCTGGATAGGAATGTGGAGATAGGCTTCTTTTCGATCTAGGGTGGCTAACCAAGAGTTCTTGGAGAGTATGGGTAGCAGCTGCTGGAGAGTGTGCATTTTGAAATTTGGGATCACCAGGAAGGTGATTAGAATGGATAGATCGAGTATGGGGCGTCAGGTGCCCTCTTTTCTGGGCACCAGAAAAAGTCTGGAGTAGAAACCTTGGCCTATCTGTTCTGCAGGTACGTGCTCTACTGCCCTCAGAGAGCAGGGAAAGGTTTTGCTTTTGAGCCTCTGCCCACTGATTTGGTGGTATATCTGGGAACCCTGTTGCAGTTGGAAGGGTGTGGAAGGAAAATTTATATCCCTGAGACACAATGTTCAGAATCCAGTGGTTCTTGTTAATGGCGGCCCAGGTGTTTAAGTGAAAGAGAGTTTTCCTCCTAGGGGTAAGTGAAGGTGGGCAGATGGAGGGGGTGGAGGAGAGGAGTCATTGTGAGTTTTTACCATAAGGGGTGGCTTAGAACTCCCTGGTTTTGAAGTGGAAGTAGTCCACTGCTTAGATCCCTGCATTCCCTGGGGCTGCTGTCTGGGAGGTCTGCTTCCATGGGGCCTAGGCTGGGCCGGTTTACTGGGAGCAGGAAAGGACCAGTGTTTGGAGGGACAATACCTGCTGAACCTAGGGGGTTGGACCTGCAACAAATCCTTAACTGTTTGCATAGATTTTTTTTTCTTCCATCTTTTTTAAGACCTCTTCTGCCTTAGTGCCAAATAAGTTATTTTTGTGCAAGGGGGCATCCAACAATTTAGATTTGACATGATCTGGCAGGGGCTGTTCCGTAAGCCATGCATGCCTTCTCATGACAGATCCAGTGACTGCTGCCCTGCAAGAAGCTTCTAGGGTGTCAAAACCACAGTGCAAGGTGTGTTTAGTTACTTGATTTGCAGAATGCATTAACTCTTGTAAATCTTTAGACTCTGCCCAAGTAGGAAAGGAAGACATTTTTTGTTTAAGGAGTTCCAAGGTATGTTGCTGAAATTTCAGCATACGAAAGTGACAATTTAGTGCCCTGATAGCAAGAGTAGCTGAGGTGTAAACTTTGTTACCTCATCTGTCCAAAGCTCGGCAATCCCTGTCTGAGGGGGTGGGATTCTTAGTAGAGGTTGCTTTAATTCCTTTTGGCCCTTGAGAAATGACCTCAGGGTCAGCTGTAGGATTTTTAAAAAGATATTTGTGGGAGTCAGGGACTCTATAGTACCTGTCTGTTTTTCTGGGAGCAGGAGGAAGGGCATCAAGAGTCAAGCTGGATTTGAGGAAAACATCCTCCACAACATCCAGGACTGAGGGATGGCCAAAGGTCTGTGTTGTGGAAGATCTAGGAATTCCGTGAGTCTCTTTTTAGACTGAGGGTAGTCCTGACTCTCCCATTGGAAATGCTCCCTGAAGGTATGCAGGGTTTTTCCCTGGGGGAGAGGCTGAAGGAATGGAATCATCTGCATTAAAATCCTCATAAGTGGAGAGGGGTTGCATGTCTTCATTTTCAGATGCATCAGATTCATCTGACTCTTGTTCAGACAAAACTACAGAGGACAGATCTCTTTTCCTTTTGGAGGGGTAGCTTGGCTTCCCCTGATCAGCATGATAAGGTCTTCCGCCATTTTAAGCATTTGAGACTGAGGCAAGGTAGCAGGCGCCTGAGAGTGGGTCATTGGTTTCTTGGGTGTGGTTCGTACCCTGGGCCTAAGAAAATTGGAAGTTTTAGAAAGAGCGGTAGTCGCAAAAGAAGACGTCGGTTTGTGTTGAGATTCGGTAGTGCGAAGGACTTCCTTGGAAGCACGTGCCTGCTCATCGGCTCCGGACCCATCCAAGGTTGAGACGACCATAGTATCATTAATTGATGAAGAGTTTTGCGACATATGGGACTCCGAAAGGGTCTCCCGTAGCAGCCTGCGAATCAATAGAAGTGGGTACCAGGGACTGTAAAAGCACCTCACTGAGGACCGGAGAACTGATGACTAGCTTAACGGAAGCGTCGTCGGTAGGGTTGGACTTGTGTGGTCTTTCTCTGTCTTCATCTTTATATTTTTTTGGAAGATCTGCTGTCAGATGGCTTACCGAGGCAATATAGGAATTCGAGGACTGTAAGCGAAAATATCTGGCTACAATAAGGGCCCGACGACAGATAGTTCTGACATTCAACAAAGCACAGAAGCAACAATGAGGGACATCATGGTCTGGGCCGAAACAAGTGATGCACTAAGAGTGGAAGTCTCAGTGTGGTATTTGTTTTCCAAAGGCGAGACAATTATTAACTTTTTCTGACATCAATCAGTGCAAGAAAAAAGGATCCCCAATGGGGTACTTAGCTTTAGAAGACTTCAACTTAAATTTGGCAGACGAAACTCAGGTAGCAGCCAACTGGCACTCATGCAAACTACTTCTGCTTCAGGCTCCATGGCAAGAAAGACTGATGCAATGGTGTCTGCTGCCTTACTTTATACTACAAATGACCTGACGCCAGTCCTCAAGAGACAGCAACTGACGCAGAAATACTAAGTCTCTGGTACTTGGGCCGGCCAAGGGCTACACTGGCAGGGATAACCCAAATGTGATGACTGCAACAGAGAAACACGAAGAACATCTGAGGAGAGCCTGTCAGTAGTCTGCTTATGGCCAGCAAGAATCATACATGTCCATGGGTTTGCCACTAACAAGGCATAGTATCACTAGATCAAAAGATGAAACACATATAAGCAACTAGCAACTGTTGTAACAATTAAAGGAAAACTCCTCTGTAGAACTAAAAAAAAAATTTATTTTTCACTCTATCTTTGTTTTGAGCTATTTTAACACCTCAAAATGACTCTCGACTGCTTCTTATAGAATTTTGTCACGTTTTCCACCAAATGCCTACCAATAGGGCTTGGCATACCAATGTGGTCTTGTTTTTCTTCAAGCCTTTCTCTGTCCCATAATCCATTTCAAGTCTGCCTTATATGAGTCATGTTAGACATAAGGAAGTAGTGGTGTATTCCCATCCATTTGACATGTAATGAGATTAGTGACAGTTACTGTCATCGTATATACCTTCTGTAACACAGGGTAGCTGATTTTATTTCTTGAATGGCCCTCATTTTTGTGACTCTCACAGCCTGTTTTACAGTATATTAAGGAGTTTTTCAGCTGCATCCAAAAAGTAGCTACACTGCAAGCCGCTGTTCAAATTATCTTTCTGTAGTCCAATATAAATTGACAGTCCCCTCCCCTCACACTTTGGTTAATGTGTTGATACTTTACAAGAATTACAAGAAAAAATATATTCTTACTTTTCTCTAAGTGCCACAGACATCTTTGATACTACAGTTATATTAAAATGTAAAGCAGTATAGATAACAAATGTTTAAAGCTTAGCAATTCAATACTATGATGCTGCTTATGTAAATTTGTCAAAACGGATGACAACTGCCTTTGAACCACTGAGTGATCGATTTGCTCCATTTTGCTATGAAAGGCATAGCTACTTTCGAAGTAGCTGTGAGTCAGTGTAAGTTTTCTTCCTTTCTGCAACAAAGTCAAAGGAAATAGTTTCACACCTATCTGTCGTTTTTTTTTTATAGCAGGTGCTGTGCTCCGGACATCAGCAGGACTAATTACCCAAGTAAGATTGTCTGTAGTACCTGACTACAAATTTCACTGTGTCTGTGGTATGTCCTGCAGGCATAGACACATTCCTCTGCAAATTATGAGAGAAGTTAAGCTTAAAAAAAAGTGGGTGATCTTTTCCCTCATTTGATTCCAAGGCAAGGAAATAAAAGTTTTATAAAGGACAAGCAGGTTTCAGGTATCTAAACAATACTGGAGCCATACTGTAGAGAGAAAAAGCATCCTAAGAGAGGAGTTAAACTGTAAGAGAAGATGGAATTTTCCTTTAAGGCCTGCCTCTAGTAAGTTTGTTACTCACTCGTTAAACCTTTCAGTAGCCATTCTCTCTCACCCCAGTCTGCTCACTGCACTTACTGTACACACTATTGTTGTATGCAATCTTTCTTTCTGAATTTCTGTGTAACAAGGCTGTAGCAGAAAATTAGCAGTTATCTCCAGTCGACCTACTATAAAGAAATAAAACAACAACAGAACTAAAAATTAATTATGTTTTAGAAAAATGTCATTGTGTAAGTACTTTACCTCAGTGTCACTGCTCGACAGAGGCACAGCAAAATAATGGGTATAGCTCCCCATACTAAAGGGGTGGCGTAAGCCACAAAACTATGGGCTAGGCTTGTAAATGCCCTCGGGCAGATAGCCTAGTATGAACCTATGAACCTTCCCATGCATGTTAATATGAATGCTGGCCTACTTACTAATAAGGAGCTTCATGTGAGTTCTGCTGTTGTTTTATTTGATTTTCTGATTTTGCTTGCTTGGATTCATGTAAAAATGCTTGTGGTGAATATTTCTAAGGATAAATGGAAAAAAAAAAAAGAAAAAAAAATTGCGATCACTTGGGTTGGCCGGATGTGTAAATCTGCATCCACATCAGTGCCAAGTAGGTTAAGCACAGGGGGAATGGCTGAAATAAGGCCGTTACAAAAAATCCACACTGGGGCTTGCTTGATTGCGAGTAGTCACATGCACAGCCTTAGCATTCTGTCTACATATGCTGCACAGAAAACAGGGCAAAACAACAAAATTCTAACACATCTACGGTGTGATAGACCAAGAATGGTTGATGAACTCTCTCTCTTCCTTCTTAACCTGCTGTAAAATGATTGCTAAACTGTGGAATACAAACACAGTGGGGTAAGACAAGGTACAAAATCACAACTGGAATAAGTGTATCGTAGGTGGAAATCAGAATCAACTAGACCAGAAATCATCAGGATATTTGAGCCCAGAAGAAATACACATGTATAGATGTATATATAAATCCCATACTACGTGCATCAGTTTACACACACACACACACACACACACACACACACACACACACACACACACACACACACACACACACACACACACACACACACGTGTGTGCAAACTGATAAATGAAGAATGATACCTTCTATTATAATACATATTGAAGATTGTTTTTGGATAGGATGTCAGCAAAATATGGATGTACCGAAGTGTTTCAACCTAACAGCAGGGCCTTGCACAAATATTTCTTCCCTGCTTTCCCAACTCGGCTACATCGATATAAAATGATGGCAATCAAGATCCTATCATTTTCACAAGGAACATTCGTTTTTGAAGAAAAAGCTAACCAAGATTCTGTAAAAGCATATCGAACAGTACATTTAAACTAGCTTTTTTGCTGAATTACATTTTTTTACATTCTTCTTCTGCTGTTACAGGATTTTAACACTGTGGATCTCAAGTTCGGTGAAGATCAGACAGGAACTTCTGTCTCATGGGACAATGGTAGATTTACCACCATGACTTTATAGAATATTGCTACTGGTTACACTTAAATTTAACTATTTTCTTATAGCACAGAATGCCCGGGTATGTTGATACTAATAACTGACCTACACTACCATGAATAGCTAGCAGAGTGCTGCTACTGGAACGCATGAATACAGTAGTCATGCTACTACAATGCAAGGTAAGAGCAGATACAGTCATATAAGTTGCTGAAACGGAGACCACCATTATTAATCTACAAATACACAAAGGAACTAGTTTAAACAGGAACAACTCCCAAAAGCAGAAAAAGTGAACAGCATGTCACACCTACAAACGGATGAGCAAAGTTTGTACAGATATGATTTTGCTAAGTCAAGGTTGGCTGTTCCTTCCTGTGATTTAGATTTGTGCTCACACTTCACTTATTTAACATTTGCTTTATAGAAGAGCTTACTGTGTGGGTCCTGCAAAAAATGACCTGCAGGGGAGAAAGTTCAGTGACAGAGACAAACAAGGTTCATCAAGAATCGCAGATGCACTTCAGTCACAAATACAGAAATTGGTAGCAACACCATTCAAAACGTTCAGTAAGGCTGGATCTTTAAGGAAGTGAATACTGTAGTTGTAAACAGATAAATCAGACAGTGTCTAAGGGCCAGAAACAGTACCAAATACACACACTGTTGACAGCTTGTTTTGCATGTATTCACCCCTCGTTTCAACACTGCACTGAACTCGATAATGACGCATTACTGATTTCACAACTAGTAAGTACTATGATGTCTCATGGGAGTAGTCTACACATAAAAATGGTACACACCCAAACACAAATAAGGCACAACTGGGGGAGGGGGGGGGCAAAGGCAGCACCTGGCAGTTGTACAGGACGCTTTGCAGTAAACCTGAAAATCCTTACCTCATTAAGTTTGTTTGTAGTCTGCACTGGGATTTTACTACTGGAAGTTTGCAATATTGCAAGAGGATGGACTAATTAGAAGCAATCCCAGTATAGTCTGTTACTGCAGTACCTTGGGTATTCATGGCATTTAGTGGCTGAATTTAGTTCTAACAGGTGCTACTTTTATACGCTCAGATATGGAAGTTATACAGCTTGAATACAGGGATACATTACTTAATAACAGGTGTGCAACACAGCAGGCTTTAGGAAAAATAGCACCTTACTTTATGTACTGTGGAGTGAAGTTCTGAATTTTGTGTTCTAACACATCCTCTGTTTTATATAAGCTTACTGAGAATATAGCACAGAGTGTCTCCATTTGCTTAACCCAGACAGAAGTAACCAAGGACTCCTTCCTGACTGAGTAGCACCTTTGATTAATTCAAATAAAGGTAAGGAAGACTGCTGAGCTGGTAATATGATGGCACAAACAGCAGCATGCCACAAAAAGGTGCGTGCGTCTCGGGGGGTGGGGGGTGGTACCCTTTTATTACATTAATGCTGCCTCATACTCATTAAATAATAATGGCATCTAAGATGCATCAAAGACTCGCTTGGGCTGTTCCTCTCACTGATACCTCCAAATGTTCCCTCCCTACAGCTCAAAGCATTAAACATAAAACAGCAAGAGAGTCCCTTTCCCGGCCACAAACTCAGTGGATGAAATTCTTGTGCTGATAAATTTTAAGGGGGCTGAAATAACTACATATTCTTAATTACACTCTCCATTGTTACTAGATATGCTGATAACATACTCATACTATGCACACATACTGTGGAAAAAAAACACTTTCAATTACTACACTATACTTTATATTGTCCTACTATTACTGCAATCCAAAAGACAGGCATAGCCAGGCAAATCCTACGTATAATACGGTATAGAGATTTTAAAAAGGTCCATTTCTTTTTGTGCAATGAGATGTGCTAGAACTTTAAAAAATGGCATATTTAGCATGGCTTAAAATTTAATATTTTGTTAAATGGCTTTTTTTGGAGTTAATGGCTACACTTGTAGGGTTCACGACTACTACTTGGAAGCTAGCATACAAGTTCAAAAATTCTGTCTATACTTCTGATTCTAAAACACTTACAGGACTAGCCTCCAAACAAAGATGGGTTTAGGGATATGCTGCAAGTGATTTAATCACAGTAACTGGTGATGCAGCTCTGACAACACACATGAAAAACAACCATGCTAGGGTCAAATAAAATCTTACCCTGCTCTTGGTGTGGATATTTTCACTATTGTCCCGAGATTATGCAGACTGTCAAATGGAGGGGGGGGGGGTAAATAGGAGAAGATACCAAGGGGACAATTTACTGCTCTAGCACTTGAGGAGGGATATGGAATGGCAAATACATGGTTACTGCATGTCCCCTTGTTCATGTCAAATAAAGAAAACTATATTTCAAAAAGATTCACTTTATTTTAGACTCAGTATTTGTCTGCCTTTAAAAGATCTCTTCACTGCTGTCAAATGTATGTTGCCACACTATAACACTGATTTCAGTAACACTGTTTGCGTGAAAAGTTTTGTGCAACCTCACAATGCACAGTGTTTAGGACACATCTATGAAATTATCATACTAATATGGATTTTTAAAAACTGAACTTATTTAGCTGTACTACTGATGTCTTCCCCTCCCAAGTGAGGATTCCATGTCACATGGGCATTAAAAGCTTACTGCTTGCTGTACACGTCTGATTCCACTGACAAAGTCAGGCCTTCACAAAGCACATTGTCCTGTTCTGCTCAAGACAAATACATAATAATTGGATACTTTATTAATATACAGTTAATGTAATATTTTACAAGCTATGCAATAGTGTTTCCTAATACATGCAACTTTGAAGGCTGCAGGTTTTCTCCAGATACACAGAACCTGATAGCCAGACAATTCTATTTTACTACCTGTTAGCCCCACCTTTATTTTGTATTGTTAGCAAATACCTCAAAATTGTGTAATTATCCATATAAACATATAAAAAGCCAATAGAAGGAGACTTACAGGTCTAGCTAGTATATATGTATGTTACAACAGGTCTGATATACCAACTAATGTAAAGGAATATAACATAATGCAGATAATGTCAGCATTTTATTCCACACAGATATTTGGTGGTACAGGGGGACACAGCAGCCTGTATGACAGGATGAGAGGTACATTTTCACTACAGAAGACATCTGGATTTGAAAATCATGTCATTTGTATTAGTTTTGATCAACATGTTGTTGGTTGAAATTGTTTTCAAGCTCTTGCCACAGAATCAGTACAAACAGCACACTTGGCATCACAGGGCCAATTGGGTAAGTGGACCAGAAAATGTCTTGACAACTGTCCTGCATACCCCCTCTCTAAGATGGAAGTTTACACATGACAATGCATGCAAGTACCTCCCAGAGGTCACCAAGGGATGTTAAAAGGCCTCATCAAGCGTTTTCATTTCATTTCCAAATCATTTAATTAATCAATTACATTCACTTGAACAATTATATTAACAAACCAGTTGTTGTACGCTTCATTCAAACAGACTAGTGTATGAAATTTCAAAACACATTCAAAGATTCACACATACATTTTATAACTTTTAAATAATTTCTAAATCATTTTAAATGTTTAATTTTTTTTAAATATTTTTAAAGTGTTTTTTAAATGGTTATTAAATTCTATTTAGTACAAAATTAATTCATACCACATTTTACAAAGTTTAAAGTGACATGTTTAAATAAATCACTAATATTCACTGAGGTAGCGATGAGCACTAAGTGCACTATTCACCTAATTTAAATATGCACACAAAACAATTTATATTATCATTATGCCTCCTTTTGTCTCCCAACCTCTAATATTAGTCAACCTTTAACTATATAACCATTCATTTTTTCATATTTACTGCCATGCATCATAAGAAGTTCCTATATCATAATACTTATACTACAAAAGTGTACGATTTATTGTAAAATACTTTTAATTATCATGTACTTTAATAACATTATAATGATTTAGACATTCAGATTGTTTTCCAAATTCATGCCCCGAGGGCAAAGTTCATGAAAATGTATTATCATTCTACTCTCTAGTGTGTTCAATTGCCTTTTAAAATTCCTACAATTAATCCCCGGACGTGCTAGAATACTGAAAATAAACTTTTGTCCAAACCATGATGTTTGGACAAAAAGTTCATAGCAATGGGATTCTCAGGTTTCCGTCTTCTCATATCCCCCAGATGTTCCATAATTCTCACTTTGGCTTTCCTGTTGGTTTGACCAATGTACCATGAGGTGGGATGACAATCACAACCTATTATGTACACTACTCCACAGCTGTCACAATTATAATATTCTATGGCCCTATACAACTTGTCATAAGTCTTTTTCCCATCTACATTTTTAACACAATTACATACAGAACATTTACAACAGCAGTAAGTCCCAATATGTTTACTTGTATAGTCAAAAAAACTTAAATTTAAACTTTTTTTATTATTTAACAACTCTTTTAAGTTGCTACACTTGCTGTAGGAAAATGCTATATGTTTAGGAAACAATGTGCCAATGGAGATGTCCTCACAGACAATTTCCCAGGCTTGCTGACAATTTTTTCCAAGATGGGAGAAAAGTCAAAGTATCTAGTAACAAAGAACAATTTCTCATCTTCATCCCCACTAACTTCTAAATTATTTCTGACCATTCTTCCATGATGGTTAGGACCAGTTCTCTCTTTCTTTCCTCCACTATTTATGACCTTGTTCTTTGCTTTTTGTAATACATAATCATCAAAACCCCTGTTCTTTAACCTCATGTATACTTCTGAAATTGATTTAAAGAGAATCAATTTGGATGAAGTATTAAAACAATATTTTAAATTCACCATAAGGTAATGATTCAATCAAATGGGGAGGATGCATGCTGGTAGCATGCAAAAATTTGTTCACTCCTGTAGGTTTTCTGTACAGCTTTTGTTGTACCCTTTTACCATTGTTTATATAAAACATGACATCCAAAAATGGTATATTATCACTACCTATTTCCCAAGTAAACCTCAATCCATGTGCATTCTTGTTTAGAGTTTCTATGAATTCAGCCTGATCACCTTTACAAATGAACAGTAAATCATCTATGTATCTCTTATAGTATACTACATTTCTCACATAATCTTGTGATGTCATAAACTGACTTTTGAAATCACCCATATAAATAATAGCATACGATGGGACAAAAGCTGCCCCCATCGCTGTTCCCCTCGTTTGTAGGAAAATTTCATTTTTCCATGTGAAATAGTTATGGGAAAAACTAAATTCTAATAGGCTTAACAGAAAAGCAGAACGTGGACCTTCTCCTAGTTTTCTAGCCATTGCTTCTATACCCCCATCTTCTGTTAATGTTGGAATACAAAGCAGTAACATCTACTGTTCCCCAAAAGTAATCACACTTCCATTCCAAATTCAATAACTCTTCACAAATTTGTTGAGTATTTTTAACATGTGATTATGGTGGTCAAATATTTTTTGAAGTGAAAATCCAAGAAAATGTTAACATTTTCTAAAAATGACCCTATTCCTGAAATAACAGGCCTCCCCAGAGGATTAAACATATTCTTATGAATTTTAGGAATGGCGTACATAAACAGATGTCTAGGAGTTTTCATAATCAAAGTTTTAACATCCTTGTGTTTCAAAAAACCAAATCTTTCTCCCCGTTCCAGTATTTCTTTCTCCCCGTTCCAGTATTTCCTCCAACTCTGTTGAAAATCTACGCACAGCATTATATTGCAATTTAACATAATAACCCTCTTCAGATAGTATTTTTGAAACCATTTCATCATATTGTGTAGTATTCATGATTATCCAATTACCTCCTTTATCAGCTGTTTTGTATACCATCCCATTCATATTTGATCTGAGTTCCTGCAAGGCCATCCATTCTGCCTTACTCAAATTATAAGATTAAAATTTCTTTACAAACTGACCATAACTATTCTCCACTTTCTTGCACACTAAGTTTTCAAAGACATTAATGGCTTGACTATTCTTAGGGGGCATAAACTTGCTATCTAAACTCAATTTGGCCATTTCCAGACATCCATATCCTGTGACAAATGGTTCAGATGAGATATTACTTTCTCTAACATCATTTGGATCCCCCTTCACCCAAACCAACACACATTTCATACATTCCATTTTCATAGATGTTTACATTCAGTAAATCATCTTCATCAGAAGATTCACTCATATTTGTTGGTATCTCTTTTCTAGTAAGAAAAAACACTTTGAGATTTAACTTGCGACAAAATCTCTTGACATCAATAATCATATCTACCAAAGATGGAATTTAGTGGGTTCATATTTTGTGCCTCTGAGCAAAACTTTTTCAGCAGAATCAGATAAATTAACATTTGCAAGATTAATAATTTTCATGACATTGCTTTCAGTTTCATCAACCTGAGCGTTTGTAAACAGATCAACATTCATATTGTCTTCAGCTCTATTACCATTACCTTTGACTGCCTTCCCTGCTATAAGAAATGTAAACACCATGGGGACATCTGTTGTTAACATATTCATTTAAATTAAGCTGTCGCTATTCCCCAATATTCCGATTCATCAAACGCATGCTGTTCCCTTCATTATTTACTTCACTTATAGCATCAAAAACATTTGTAAACAGTTCAATATGCATATTATCTTGACCTATATTTTAATTATTCTGTGTATTGTGAGAGAAATCAAGCTTATCTAAACCTCTATCACTCATATTTTCATTAAAATTAGACTGTCCCTCTTGCCTAAGAGAGTTACACATTTCATACGATTTTTCAGACACTTTTGACATTGCATGCAGACTGTTTACATCGCGAATGGTGTTACAAACATTATAAAAAGAAGAAACGGGAACATGAGCATCATTTGCAAATGTACAAGAAACACTTACAACTGAATCTAACAGTCTTACTTTTTTCCGTTTCTTCCACTGCTTTTTCCTCTTCCTGTTCATTGCTGTTGCTGCACCTGTACTTGCCCATTCACGGCATTTTTTGAACTCATAGATTCATCAAAATTAACTTTTTCAAAGGAGACACGTTTTCTCCCTGAAAATTGTTCACCTGAAGATATAGATGAATCACGAGTCTCAGTACCCTGCCTTTTGCTTTTCCGGTGTATACTAGCACGCCATCTCCGTGAACATACATAGATTAAACCATTTTCAAAATCTTTAATGTCTCTGTTAAGCTTTGTCTTTTTTCGCTCAATAATACTGTTCTCTGCTTTCCGTACATTACAGTTGACTTGATCAAACATTAAGTTATACCTTTGTGCTGGAATATCACTCCCCCTGCAGTTTCTCCATATTTCGAGCATTCCTTTTGATCAGGACCCGCAACTAAGTAATAATACATTGCAAGGAGGCCTGCCTCCACTCGGCCAAGAGATCACTTTCATCATCAGCAAAATCACCGGCCGGCAGCCGGTCTATTCAAAGGCCACTGGGGGTGATCTCTAACGAAACATATTTCTCCAACAGTTTATCATAAAAAATAGTTACTTCCCTGGTCATAAGTCTCTCCAGTGTACGGAACCTGTCCATCTCACAATCTTCTGGTGTAGAACCCCAAGGGTCCCTAGAGACCCATCTCTGTTCACGGTCAGCAATTAAATCCAAAAAGGAACAACTGGCTGTAATTTCTGAAGTTTCACTGTTTCCATATTCCAAAAAAACGAACTATATATCCAAACATAAACGAAAACTTAACTTGAACCACAAATGCGATCAGGAACAGAAACAAGAACACCACTGGCGAGACAAAACTTCTTTAATAGTACAACGTTCTGGTACCTCGGCTTCTTGCCTTCTGCTGGAACATTTTTACATTACAGTTCTGTACCTATATATATATATATATATATATATATATATATACACACACACACACACACACACACACACACACACACACACACACACACCCTTTAATTTCCAAATCATTCAATTAATCAATTACATTCACTTGAACAATTAAACAATTATATTAACAAACCAGTTGTTGTACACTTCAAACAGAACAGTGTATGAAATTTCAAAACACATTCAAAGATCCATACATACATTTTATTTATTTATTTATTTATTTCCAGTTTGATAACCGGGGAAGTCCACTGGGCCCGAAAGCCCGTTTTCAGTGGAGGCCCGGGGAGAAAAGCTCCATGATAATACATTACACACAAAAACACAGCAGAACAGATCTAAACTAATACACACAAAAACACACACTGTTCTAATAGCATAATACTTTAACAATTTCCAAACAAGAATGAGGTGCATTGGGCACTATACATAAGAAAAAGATATATTAGTGCAACTGTGAATGTTAGTAAAGTAGGAAAGGAAAGGAAATTATAGATAGAGTTTGAATGCAAGAGCAGTGATGCATAGGAGAAACGAAGAAGAAGCAAAGAAATTAAAGGAGAGGTGTCAGAAGAGGATAGAAAAAGAACAGATAACTAAAAAATATTTACAAACATTTAAAAAATTTATAAAGTGTTTTTTAAATACTAATTAAATACTATTAACTACAAAATTAATTCATACCACATTTTACAAAGTTTAAAGTGACATGTACTTAAATAAATCACTAATACTAACCGAGGTACCGATGAGCACTAAGTGTACTATTCACTTAATTTAAATATGCACACAAAACAATTTATATTCTCATTATACCTCCCTTTGTCTCCCAACCTCTAATATTAGTCCATCTTTAACTATGTAACCATTCATTACGATTATGATGTAGGAACTTCTTATGATGCATGGCAGTAAATATGAAAAAAAAAACGAAAAGTCTGAACACTGACAAAAGTGTGAATGAGAGCAATTACTCACTTCCCAAAACATGTTTACACCCCCTGAAATAAATCTGTACAAGGCACTTAAACACACACCAGCACAAAGGCAACCATGACTCTCAGTAGAGACTACATTTCTGAGTGCAGTAGCACTCAAATGTTTAAAGGGATTTGCCGATGTTTTTAAACATACCTTAGCACTACAGCATGCCATGCATAAACTTCTGAACAACACCTTCCTCATCAGGAAACGTTTTGGCATCCCATTCCTAAACAAAATTTAGTTTAAATTTGCAGTTTCCCTATGCTTCTCCACTGAGGAAAAACAAGGAAGTTTAATCTCAGTGACATTAGCACAGGCAAAGCATCTGTGTGCATCCACAGACTTTTATCAGCACACCATGGCGCATGCAGTAAGGTTTCCCATTGAAGTCTAAGGATATAGCTCATATTACCATATGGTAATGTCACAACTGCAAAAGACAATTTTATTTGGGACTGTGGTCAAAAAAAAGTAAGGGCAAGCTGGAAAATACATGGCAACACTCGACTCATCGAATGTTGTAACGTATATAGAAACATCGGCAAATCATTTTAAAATTATTAGTGTTCTCATCCTTGTCTTCTACAAAACAATAAAGACTTTGATCAACACTGCTGTTTGCAGCTTCAAAAAGCTCCATTATGTCTCCTTTAGGTCACACTGATAATCTATTAGCCAATCCTCTGTTGGTAAACATGCTACACTCTGCTCTGTGCCACCTGTTAACAAGAAGATAAAACATACGTATGTAATGAAGGAGCAGGATTGTCAATCAATGACCACTTGGCAGAAGAACTTGCATTTTACTAATGAGCATGGTAAGTGAAAAAAAGGTTGCAGCAGGGGGACTGCCACTTTCTCTGAGGTGCAGTAACCACGTAGATGAAGGCAAACGTTGGGGGGAGCACTTTGCTCCTACAGAAAAACACATTCCAAATTCTACTTTGAACTGTGTGTTTTTTTCAGAAGTGTAACTCAAACAAAAAACATTGATCAGATAGATGTCTTAGATCCTTGTGAGGATGAGGGTGAGGTCTGTAGGTCCAGCACTCCACTGTGGAGGACTGATTCTTCCCGATAGTTAGAAAGATCTCACTTTCTGGAGTGAGTAGACATCTGGGTTGGAAGAGACAAAACTGTTAATGTATTACTTTTCACGTTTGCGGTCTTGAACCTTTTGCAACTCCTGAGGCCCTTCAAAGCCTTTTTATTAACCTTTGGATATTTTCTGCAGCTACACGTGCTCTTTGTACCATATGCCAGCTTCTAACAGCTTTACTTGCTTTTGTGCTACTTGTAGATTAATTACTGCATTATAACTATGCTTTTGCATTCTACATTCAAATGTTCTAGTGATAATATTGTGTTTTAAAATATTTATAACTTCATGTTCCCTTGTCCAAGTACTGGCTAAGTCAGTGAACAACTAATGAACTTGTCCTACAATTGTGAGCCTAAGTCCTTCAATATTCACTTTCACATTGTCTGAAGGAACGTGTCACTTAGCCATACCAGTGTTGCTAGGTCAGCTATGAAAAAAGTGATTTGAGCATATCATGTCTTACTTGGTTAACAAATGAACAACAATTAATATGTATATGCACACATAATAAGGTTTTGCACATTAAAGTTATGTTTTATAACATGCATCTTAAATCTGGCATTGGTGCATCACTGAGGACTAAATACTATGTTCTGGCAAGCTGGCAACCATGGTATATATATCCGGAGGGGAAGGCCAGCTTCTCCTGGGTGGTAGGGAAAAAACTGTCATACTAAAACATCAACCCAAGTGGGTAGATATTTTAGACATTAGCTTCAGGTCGGCCGCGGTGGTGCAGCGGTTAGCATTGCCACCTCACAGCAAGAGGTTCTCTGGTTCAATCCTCAGCTGGGGTGCCTTCTGTGCGGAGTCTGCATGTCCTCCCTGTGGTTGCTTGGGGTTTTCTCCGGATGCTCCGGTTTCCTCCCACATCCCAAAGACATGCTGCAAGTGGATTGGACACTCCAAATTGGCCCTAGGCGTGCGTTTGTGTGTGTGTGTGCCTTTTGTGGAAGGTTGGGTGCTGGGCTAGCAACTCGACACCATAAAAACTCCACTGCCAATCATGAGCAGACAGGTGATCCTTTGTGGTGACCCCTCACCGGGAAAAGCCGAAAGAAGAAGAAGAAGCTTCAGGTGGGACAAACGTGCTGCAAAAAACTTCCTCCACATACCTCCATAAAGTAAGGACATAACATTTTGTTGTACTTGGAACCAGATACCACTTCCTGATGCAGAGGTTCAACAGTTCCACCTGTCACGCCAAACCAGCTCATGAGGGCAGCACTCTCTCTACTCTGGCTACTTACTCATTTGGCACACATGGAAGCCTCACTGTGACAGTAGCAGCACACATGTTTACAGTTTACAGTAGACTGGACAGGAACTTAACAGCAATGGAAATCAAGCTTGGCAGAACAGCAGGATACGGGTAATGGAAAACAAATTTTCACTTAATTCTATGCTACCCATATACCAAGAGACTCAGGTGAGTGCTTATCTATAATGTAGGTTATAAAGACGAGGTAGTTGTCAACCACATCTTTAAGATACTGAATGACATGTTGCTCATTCAAATCTACCCATCTGAATAGCATCGTCTGTCCACCAGTGAAAGTACAACTGATTCATAGTACATAAGGTCTTCAAGGGTATTAAGAGTAACTTTATTTTAGACCAGCGCTGTATCCTTACTAAGAAAGGGGATACAGATGAGAGCAGTAACAGTTTTAAATATCTGAACCTCACTTCCAATGTTAATCTGATTTTTGACATTAAAATACATAAAGAACTGGCTAATATACTGAGAAAGAAGACAGGGTTTGACAGTTTATTTATCCAAGTCATACTTTTTAGTAACCTTAATTGCAGACATGTTTAAATGAAAATCTGCATGCCCTCCCACAGTTCTTGTGAATTTTTATCATCATGTGATCCAGTTTCTTTCCACACCCCAAAGACATGCCGTTGGTGAACTGATGAGTCTGTAAATGGTGCACTAGTGACCTTGTTATTTATGAATAAATGTTTTAATATGGGTAGTGTGTGTGTGAGACCTGTGACAGACTGCCAACCTTTCCAGGATTAGTTTCTTTACCTTACATGACCATTGAGAGTTGGTATATATTCTGGCTCCCCTACAATCCTGAATTGGATAAGGTGGGTATCAGAGAATGAATTACCTTTCCCAGTCAAATTACAAGGACACAAGGAATGTCCTTAGAAGGGACTGACATTAGTGTTCACTACTTTGACGTTTACAAAAGTGTCAGCACATGAAAATGAAGCCTATAGTCAGGTTGAATGGCACATCATGGAGAAGTAATGTAACAATACAGTAAAAACTTTGCTGCACGTGCTATGATGTCTACACCCAAAGCTACAACCAAGGAGTTGCTTCATGCCTTCTTGTTGCCTCTCTCTATAATGTGGAAGGCAGCACTTGTGCTACTGCTCCTGAAGATGGCAAAAACGGGCTGTTCTGGGCAGTTGCAGTGAGCATGCACCCAGGGATGTTGCCTTTCTTAGCTCAGAAACATTATCCCAGGAGAATATGGTAGCCAGTTCCTGCCAAAAAAAATGCTAAATAGGTGTGGCATCTCAGAATACAAACTTACTGCCCATTCCTCCAGCCCCTCCCATATTTCCAGGACCATACAAAATGTGGGTTAATTAGACACAGATGTCTGTGAAGAGTAAAATGGTAACAGTATCGTCAAAGTCAGTATGTTGTGAAGTGTCTACGTTCCTGGGTGTCCAAAGGCACAGCTGCTGCGGTTACGGAATAAATATTAGAGGTCAAAAATTTGTGGAAATGTTAGCATTCTCAAAAAGCTCTAGAATAACAAAGGCCCTTCAAGGAATTAGAGACAAGAAGAAGAATAGCATTAGTACTGATTTTTAAAAGCAGAGATTTTTTTTTTAATTTTACACTCACCACAAGAGGCTTTTATATTCTGGAGCAATAAACAGTATAAAAAAATACTGTTCTAAAAGGCTAACATGTCTAGTTCTGCCTTTTTCTACACACTACCAGAATCATGACCTTTCTCACTCACTGAAAGATCTTACAGATGGCTTTTTTCTTTATCAGTCATGACATCACAGCTGGTGCAGAGAGGGATTGTTTACAACATTAATAGAAATGGCACTACCTACACCAGTGTCCAGAGTATAACTCGACTTAAAACATTACTGTTACCACAACTTTTAACCTGAAAGGGAGGACATTTTTTTAGATTCCAAGGAAACAACTCACTATTTTTGAAAAGTAATAAATACAGTAGCTGACGTTTGCATAATGAACTGTCCACATTGTGGTCCAGGACTAGATAAAACAAAGAAGAGCGTTAATTTCTGTGTGGGTTTGCCTCCCAAACAAAAGGCAGTTATTAAACTTTTCTAATTCACTATCAAACAACTATAATCAATAGTAATTCTGATAATAACGGATTTCCACAACTGGGTAGTTATCTGGATTCCTGAAAGCAGGGGAGTTTGTATGAGTACGCATTTTTGTGACAAAAAAGACCTGAAGATGGTGTCAGTCGATACCCCTGTTGTGCCACCAATATCCTGACATCCAAGTACAATGGAGTCAGGTAAAGCCAGGAGGGGAAGGTAGAGCTATGGATGCTGGGCCTGCTGTCAGTTTCCCCGCAGAAAGGATTCCTCAATGTCATGACTACAGCAATGAATATTATGATGCATATCAGCTCAGTAGTTTTGCAAGGGAAGCAACAGATAAACGCCACAAGTCTTGAAGGAGAACAACTAACTTTATTATAACACATTACTTCACAAAAAGAGTGGTAGACTTATCGATCAGGCTTCCTAAGGTAGCAGTGGTTAAATACATTTAAATGAATGGCTATCTGATTAAGAGAAAAATTAAGCAATTTCAGCCGTTAGAGTAGTTTTGTTAAGTCCATAGGTGCATTGCAACATCTGGTGAGTTAAATGCCGTGATGTACCTATGTTGTTGTAATTTAGTATTTGGCCCATTTTTAATAAAAAACGTAATGAATTTTTTATTAAGCCATGGCCCAAATAAGTCTACGGTAGTCCATCATGATGTCACTCCAAGCAGACAGACTGTAATGTTACACCTTTGTGCATTAGCGGCAGTATGCACATTAAAATCTATGGATATACTTCACACTTTCAATACCTTGATGTCACTGAGATTAAAGTTTACTTTTAAGTTCAGTGGCATGATCATAGGGAAAGTGGTGATATAAAAAGCTTTTCTACCAGCAAAAGGAGCTGCCAAACACCTTTTACAATGCTGTAGAAATGTTGTTCGGCACTTGTGCACTACCTTGTATAGTGCAAAGGTTAAGAAAACTTTGATATCACTTTCAGACAACTATTAAGGTGGTTAGGGAGAAAAACAATTAAAATGATATGTGGAATCTTAGCTGCTTTATTTCCTGATACGAAAAGCTGTCAGACCTCTTGATCCCAAATGAAATCTTGTGGTGTGGCAACAACACACTATTTGAAAATGTAATAGCTCATCCTCTACCATTTTGCTTGATAGTAGAAGCCATATGGTAAAAAATCAAGCAACTAAACATTATTTTACAGACTTCATCCATAACAGCTAAACTAGGAAAATTGCACTGATAAGGAACAAAGTGTATTAGTTTGGGTTCCTGTTAAAAGACGAGGATAGACCACATGTTGAATGTCACTTTCTGCCACTGGTCTCATGGTTTTCATAAGGTTAACATTAACTGCAGGCAAAATTAATATTTTAATTTAGATACACTGAAATTCACTTATGTGTGTCAAGGATGTTCCCAAGCAAACAATGCTACATGAGAATGCTTTACTTCCTACTTCAATAGCAGGTGCAGGCCTGTTAAAGGGAAAATACACTAATATGCAAACAGATAACCAAAGTATCTCTAAAAACTCCCAAAAGCAGTTTTTACTGCAGTGCTTCACACAACATTAACAAAACCTATTTATTTACACTGTATGTTGTTTGTCAATTAGGTGTGCCTAGCTGGGAAGAGTCCAAATCACAACAGAACTGTACGATTAAAAAAAAAAAACTCTACAACAAACTATACATAAACACATTTTAGATAAAAAGTGTTATGAGACTGTTACAAATGTATTAGCATTGTTAGCCTGACAAAAGGAGAACACAAACAGCCTGACACAAAAGGACATAAAAAGAAAAAAACAGAAAACTCAAAAAATGTTCTGAAGGAACACCTTGTAAAAGATTCAACCTGCACACGTTTTAACATGCTGGTTAGGCAGTACTCCACTGTCTCTTAACTAAAGTGTAAGGAAGTTACCTCATTCTGTAAAGAACACTTATATTTGAATATGTCAAAACTTGAATATGTCAAAACTTGTAAAGTATGTTGTCATTTTACTGTTACTAACCAACTCCTTGTATGTACTGATTTCACAATTAATCATATGACCCTGGGTTGTGGCTGAAAAGGATCAACTTAACATCCTACCCACCTAGTTACCAAATAAATAAATAAATAAATAAATAAATAAAAGTACAAACACAATTTTGGGGGTCTTACTCACTAAGATTGACAGACCCAAATGTTGATGACACCAACAACAAACTTTAACACTTTACTATGGATGCTATTAGCAATAACTTGAAAGTCAATCCAGATGGGTGGACATTCACCTACAGCCAAATTCCCATCTATGATATGCAATACTGCAAGGGTTATTCCAAGATTAATATCTAATATGATCTTTGTCCATTTCAATATGGCTAGTTTTGCAGGTATGATGTCTCAATAAGGTCAGCAGAGGCAAGAGTTGCTTGCATCTCAGATAGAATTATGCAAAAAGCTGATTAAGAACCCCTATTCAAAACATAAATTATCACATTCAGGTCATGGAATTTTTTATTCTCACATTTTACTAATGCAGGGTAGAGTAAGCAGAACAATCTATTAATATAAGCAATTGAAAAAAATTATGAGGGTGGTGCAGAGAGACATAAAAATGGGTGGTAGTGGTGCTGCGGTAGCGTTGTCGCCTCACAGCAAGACGTTGTCCCGTTCGATTCTCAGCTAGAGCATCTTCTGTGTGGAGGCATGCGTAAATGGGCGTGCCTTCGTTGAAGGTTGTGCGTCAGGGCTGGTAACTCGGCACGTAAAAATCCACTACCAAACATTAGCGGACTGGAGTTCCGCTGTGGCGACCCCTAACCGGGATAAGCCAAAAGACACAGCAGCAGGTGACGTCCTTCAAGCTTATTCCTTATCACATGGCAGTTGCTGCTATCAGATAACATGGGAGAATTAAGGGAGAAGGAGTTAGGCAGACAATGCAACTGAGACTGAAAGGGAAGTTAAAATATTACTGGGGGTTGAAGGCAAGCTAACCTTGTGGGACTGCTGTGGGTTGAAGGCAAGCTAACCTTGTGGGACTGCTGTGGAATAACATGTTAAACAAGTACCATAACGTTACACTGCTGAACCCTCGTAATAAGAATGCAGAGCTCAGTTAACAGTTGGGGAAGTAAAGGACCAAGGAAAATAATCAGTTTGGCAAACAGACCTTTCTTCATTCTGGCAGTATACTTAACTGCTGGTACTAACTGCTGTCTAAAAATGTGCACTAGCGATTTCACCGCTTGACAGATGCATAAACGTACATCACAGAAAATTGTATGTCTCGCTCAATAAACACAGACACTTGAAGTCTGCAGCTGTTGTTGCTGGTGGTGGTGGTGGAGGCAGTTTTTTTTCCTGAACAGTAGTCTCTTGTAATTATGGAGAGTGGCTCCATTTGCTAATAGATGAAACTGCCTTTGTTCTTGAGGGCATCATTTACATAAGTGAAGATGAGGAGATGAGGTCAATTTGTCCATCAATCTGTTTTCTCCTTTAATCTGGAATAACAAAGCAGGGAAGCAACCACGAAGGTACAAAATGCCCTGGGGTACTTAAATTTAAAAAGACCACCTGCAGTGGTAAAGCAGGATATGACCTGCTTATTTCAGTGCTCTAGCTGAAGCTTATGACAACAGTAGCCACAAAAAACTGAACTGTTAAGCACCTTGATGATGCAAGCACACAAAGTAATCTTGTCGTACACAGCAAAGAACACGCAATTACTTCAGAAGGTTAATCTAAGGTTATACCCACATTAACCCTGCAAAATGTGAAAGGAGATGAAACAATCCTTTTGGTATGTCAAACTAATGACTTCACAAGTCGAATTAGAAAGAAAAAAAGGCATAAAGGCACATCACCTCTAATCGCATATTTACTGGGATGGTAAGGAAAATGCCCATCTTGCAATACAGTAAATAAAGACACAAGTAACAGCCAAGAAAAAGGTACCAGATTTGATGTACCTTTTTCTACCTGGCCAGTGGTTACAAACAGTAGACATGCAAAAGCTTCAGCAAACATACGGTGTAATCAGCAAACAGCATCCTAAGGAACAGGACTACTGCAGAATGACAGAAGAAAAGAAATGCAACACGCACTAAAATGGAGATTACAGTCTTGAAAAAAAAATCAGTGAAAAACATCTTGCTACAAGAAAGCCACGTGACTGGTGAGCAACTCGTTTTGTTTTACTTTACGGCTTCATAAAAGGACTGCAGTTAACAATCCCATTGTTTTTGCTTGAGCAAGAACTTGTTTCTGTAGAAACGGTATCCACATGTAGTATGAAAGAGGAAGTAGGACACTTACTTCCTGTTTAGGTGGCCTATTAAAGAATTCTGACAAAGTTTTTTTTCTTTCTGAGGGAGTGAATTAATACTTTAAAATGTTCAAGTCTGAAGGTTTCTTATGACACATAGACTGTGTAGATTCCTAAGGGAAATATATTCAATACAAATTCAGCATTTAACCCTCTTAATATACATGCTCCCCTTGGGTAATAAAATAAACTGCATACAACATTCTATGCATACATTTTAAGGGTAAGACAAAGATTACTGGAATAATTTGGCTTGTCCACTGTTATGCAACAAAGAAATGCAGGCTGTAAGACTCAGACGTATGCATTCTCAATGTACTTCCTTCTTTATTAAACAGCTAACTGGACAGATCCAAGACTGACCAGTTCAGCTACAATCTAAGCCAAAGGAACTTATAGCAGAACCAGGTGCAATGAAAACACAATGCAAAGGAAACCATTTTTATTTTAAATCTTTTTTTTTCCAGACCCCACTTCTGTTATATTTTACCGATTCTTTCATTGTCCTCATTTAGCCCACTCCCTAGCACCACACATCACACCAACAGGAGCTCTTAATTGTTAAAAGAACACCACCTTGCATGACCCCTACCTTTACCCAGGCTGCAGGGTGGGAGAGTCGAGATGTGAAGTGACCATCATCCATGACACTGATGGGTTTTGCTTGTTTAGCCTAACTACATCCCTGGTAGCCGACGTGCTCTGCCCCCATGCTCACTCCTCACTGCATATGTGCACTTTTACACAACTGCATAAAGAGCGGCATCCCATGCTCAAAATTGACTAATACTGCATTCAGAGAATTGCATGCTTTGGACCTTTTTTCACCAAATGGTGTTTCTAATTTCAAGACCCAAATGGCACAAAAGGATGGGCAAAACATGGGGATTTACATATAATTTTGAAACTGCTGTGTCTTGGAGTATTTCCTTTTCTGCCAGGTATGGTAATTTCAGAGTTAGTATATATAAGCAGCAGGGTGTGGAGGGTACAGAGGGTTTGTACCCTGCAAAAAATAATTAAAGTAGAACATCAGCTGTCGACGTTTGCTGTTCTCCTTTAGTCTCTCTGCTTTTTTTTCTTTCATGACAGGACTTGCAATGAAGGGTCTCAGGTTTACAGTTGGTAGACCTGCAGATGACTACATTTTCTTCCTTCTTCCAGGATGGGCGAACCAACACTGACCTCTGACAACCAACCTTCCTCTCTATATCCTCCAGCACCTTGACTTCCAAGCAATCCCTGGTCATCTGGGTTGTAGTCAGAGCTACACCTCTCATGGAACTGGCCATATTTATTTTTCAGATGGTAACCATAGCACATGAGTATTCTTCTGATAATGAAAAAAAGCACTAGAAAAAGATTTATTTAGTAGTGGCTTTACTGAACAGTTTAATGAAGATCATTACAACATTGAAACTAACTGAAAGAGATTATTTTAGACCATTGATGGCAAACCTTTTGGGCTCTGCATGTCAAAAATTCGGAAAATGCCTATCCTGACTCTGCTGGTGTGTCACCCCCCTCCCCCCCACCCCCCGCGAACAAGAGAGAAACAATTCTTTACATATTCATTTATTTAAAAAAATACAGTCCAATCATGTGTGCTGCTACGTATTATAAATGTAAAAGAAAAATCAGTGACGTATAATAGAGAAAACAATAAGCACACTGATAATTGGGCTTAAAACAGTGTACCAAAAAATTACCCAACTTTTAACAGTAATTTTGAATTGAACTGAAAAAAAATGGAACACACTGCATTTTATTTGATTAACATCAATTAATTTTTTGTTGCTGAGTTTTAATAGATAAGTACAGGGTCACGTATTTCTTATACTTATGTTCAAACAGGTAAATAGGCCCCATGTTTACGCTGGTGTGTCACTGAAATTGTTGTGGCATGTCACCATTGACATGTGTGAGATAGACAATGGGAATCACACAACCTTGAAATACTTATTTTTGACAATGGAAAATTAAAACCACTGTGAAAAAGTTCCACAGTTTTCAGGAAATGAGCATCTAGAATTACTGGTATTCATATGAAATGTCGAGACCCTTTACAGCGAGTCCCAAAATATGGAGACTGAATGGCCAAAAGAACAGACTTAAATATACTAAGTCTGAGATGCTGTTTCTAGATATATTCCTTTTCTCTGTGGTATGACGATTGCGGGAGTTGGTATATACAAGTTCGGGGATAGGGGTACCCCCCACACAAAGAAGTTTAAAGGAGAAGAGCAATTCTTTTGAGATTTACTCTTCTCCTGTGTTTTCAACCCAGCCACTGGGGATGCCCAAGCCAGTGCATTTATTCGTGCCAGTCCCAAGCCCGGATAAATGGGGAGGGTTACATCAGGAAGGGCATCCGGTGTAAAACCTCTGCCAAATGACTTGTGCGGAAACAATACAGATTTCCATACCGGATCGGTTGAGGCCGAGGTGGTACTGTTAGCCAACAATGTGCTGGCGGAAATTGGTCTACTGTAGGCTGAAGGAGAAGAACAGGGGAAAGCATGGCATGCCCGAAGGCAGGAAGATTAGGAGTGTAGTAGTGAGGGTAGGAACTTTGAATGTTGGCAGTATGACTGGTATAGGGAGAGAGCTAGCTGATATGATGGAAAGAAGGAAGGTTGATACAATGTGCATGCAAGAGACCAGATGGAAGGGGAGTAAGGCCAGGTGTATAGGAGGCACGTTCAAAATTTTCTATCATGTTGTGGATGTCAGGAGAAATCGGGTAGGGGTTATCCTGAAGGAACAGTATGCCAAGAGTGTTTTGGAAGTGAAAAGAGTGTCAAACAGAGTGATGTTTATCAAGCTGGAAACTGATGGTGTAATGATAAATGTTGTTAGTGCATACGCTCCGCAAGGTGGATGTGCAGTGGATGAGAAAGAAAAATTTTGGAGTGAATTGGATAAAGTGGTGGTGAGTGCACCCAAGGGTGACAGACTGGTGACTGGTGATTTTCAATGGGCATGTTGGTGAAGGGAACAGAGGGGATAAGGAAGTGATGGGTAGGTATGGTGTTAAGAAGAGGAATACAGAAGGTCAGATGATAGTGGATATTGTTTAAAGGATGGACATGGCTGTGGTGAATACATATTTTAAGAAGAGGGAGGAGCATTGGGTGATGTACAAGAGTGGAGGAAGATGCACACAGGTGGATTATATCCTATGCAGAAGGGCCAGTCTGAAGGAGATTGGAGACTGTAAATTGGTGACAGGGGAAAGTGTAGTTAGGCAGTATAGAATGGTGGTCTGTAGGATGATGTTGGCGATCAAGAAGAGGAGGACAAGTGTGAGAGCAGTGCCAAGGATCAAATGGTGCAAGTTGAAAAAGGGCGATTGTGCGGTGGAGTTCAAGGAAGAGTCAAGGCGGGCAGTGAAGAGTTACCGAATAGCTGGGTAACTACAGCAGAGCTGGTAAGGGAGGTAGCTAGAAAGGTGCATGGTGTGACATCTGGACAGAGGAAGGAGGTCAAGGAGACCTGGTGGTGGAATGAGGAAGTACAGGAGAGTATACAGAGGAAGAGGCTGGAGAAGAAGAAGTGGAATTGTCAGAGAGAGATGAAGAAAGTAGACAGGAGTATAAGGAGATGAGGCGCATGGCAAAGAGAGAGGTGGCAAAAGCTAAGGATAAGGCATATGGAGAGGTGTATGAAAGGTTGGACACTAAAGAGGGAGAAAAGTTCCTGTACTGATGGGCTAGACAGAGGGACCTGAGCTGGGAAAGATGTGCAGCAGGTAAGGGTGATAAAAGATAGTGAGGGAAACGTACTCACAATGGAGGAGAGTGTGTTGAGCAGATGGAAAGAGAACTTTGAGGGGCTGATTAATAAAGAGAATGAGAATGAGAGAGAGAGAAGGATGGATGATGTGGGGATAGTGAATCAGGAAGTGAAACAGATTAGCAAGGAGGAAGTAAGGACAGCTATGAAGAGAATGGAAAGGCTGTTGGCCCAGATGACATACCAGTGGAAGCATGGAGGTGTTTAGGAGAAATGGCAGTGGAGTTTTTAACCAGATTGTTTAATGAAATCTTGGAAAGTCAGGGGATGCTTGAGGAGTGGAGAAAAAGTGTTTTGGTGCCCATCTTTAAGAATAAGGGTGATGTGCAGAGCTGTAGTAACTACAGATGGAAAAAAATAATCAGTCACAGCTTGAAGTTATGGGAAAGAGTAGTGGAAGCTAGGTTAAAAAGGGAGGTGATGATTAGTGATCAGCAGTATGGTTACATGCCAGGAAAGAGCACTACAGATGCGATGTTTGCTCTGAGAGTGTTATTGGAGAAATACAGAGGAGGTCAGAAGGAGTTGCATTTTGTCTTTGTAGACTTGAAGAACGCATATGACAGGGTGCCTAGAGAAGAGTTGTGGTATTGTATGAGGAAGTCGGGAGTGGCAGAGAAGTATATAAGAACGGTACAGGATATGTACGAGGGTAGTGTGACAGTGGTGAGGACTGCAGTGGGAGTGACAGATCCGTTTAAGGTGGAGGTGGGATTACATCAAGGATCAGCTCTGAATCCTTTCTTATTTGCAGTGGTGATGGACAGGTTGAAAGATGAGATCAGACAGGAGGCCCCGTGGACTATGATGTTTGCAGATGACATTGTGATCTGTAGTGAGAGTAGGAATCAGGTTGAGGAGACTCTGGAGAGGTGGAGATATGCTCTAGAGAGCAGAGGAATGAAGGTCAGCAGGGCTAAGACAGAATATATGTGTGTAAATGAGAGGGAGGGTAGAGGAATGGTGAGGATGCAGGGAGTAGAGTTGGTAAAGGTGGACGAGTTTAAGTACCTGGGATCAACAATTCAGAGTAATGGTGAATGTGGAAGAGAGGTGAAGAAGAGAGTACAGGCAGGGTGGAATGGGTGGAGAAGAGTGTCAGGAGTGATTTGTGACAGACGGGTACCAGTAACAGTGAAAGGGAAGGTCTACAAGACAGTAGTGAGA